>NW_018164700.1:779322-787226 GCF_001263595.1 Phalaenopsis equestris | reverse complement strand
AAACGCGTCGAAATTCAAATTTCACAAAATATTGATCCGCGATCGATCGTACCAAAATGTTTACTCGAGGGAAATGGAAATTGCGGCGATCGGCAACGCCGACTCTCCGAATTGCGAAGCCGGTGCGCGCAAGAGTGCGAATTGTGCAGAAGGCCACCCTAAGGCTCGGAAAGGTCCTATAGGAATCCATTTTGGGTTTCCTCATATCGGTTTCATCCTTCTAAGTGTTAGAAGTCGATACCGCACACGCGAAACTCCAAAAGAGGACGGAAATAGGTCGAACTAAAACGAGGCGGGCACCACTTCTAAGGTGCTAACATAGTCGCAGGAAGACCCCTAAGGCTAGATCCTAATTCCTACGAGAAATACTAGACCTCACGAAAATTGAGGTCAACAGTTCCTGATCTCAAATATGTATTTTTCTTTAACTAGCAATTTTCTCTATGCTATTTTTTTCTTAAATTACAGATGACCCGAGTGATTTTCTTACTTATTTCCTAATTATGATAACGTCTCTGGTTGAGCTTTAATTTTTTGTGTAGGCTATTTCTTGCTACTCTAAAGCTCAACTTCTAAGACCTGGAGATCCCGTTATCCTAAGCAATAGAAGTGCAGCTTTCTCCAGGTCAGTGTTCATTATGTTGACATTTGATTTAATTTTTTAGAGTTTTCTGTTATCATACGATAATATTTCTATGCAACTATTATGTTTTTCCATTAATTATATGCTAATTATGTTAAAACTTGACACTGAATTCAATATTTTAAATGTAATAGGAATAGCCAAATTCTGAGAGAGAGATCTGCTACTGCTTCAGAGTATCAACCATTGAATGGGTTAGATCCAACAACTCATGCAGAGGTATTCTTTTTATTGTGAAGCATGTTTTTCAAGAAGCTGTTTCGTAAATGATAACAATATTCTTCTTGTCAAAACGTGCTAATTTTATGAACTTACTATTCAGCTTGCATTAAAGGATGCTGATAAAGTTTTAAGTATTCGGACTAATTCTCCCAAACCATATTTACTGAGGGCCAGGGCGCTGATTTTGGTAATGTTTTTTTTTTCTTACTTTTTTTTGTTCAGTGTTATCATTGTACGCCTTGTTTTTTCTTTATGTTTAGCCTGCGTTTTATAATCATTTTTTATTGAGCATTGTTCTAGAAGGACAATTTCAAATATTTTGTTTCCAATTTCCTTAATATCTAGTTTGAGTTTCGCTTGACAATATATCCGTGACTTTGAACTCTGCTAACTTTTTAGACACTTATTTAGAGTAAATGGAAGCGTTTTTTTTTAAATAGTGACTTTTTTTTCGTCCACGTTCCCTTCATGTCCTTTGTGCTTTTTGATTGAATTTGGTAGGTCTTAGATCAGGGTCGATAGTTGATGTTATGATTTTCAGACACTTTTAATGCAACTTGCAACTTTTTAATATTATCCATCCATTTATCTTGAGGGGCCTTTGTACTGCATAAATAGACTGTTTTGCAAAATGGGAGCTTTTTAAATGAACTTTTATTCTGTTCCGTGGTTTGGTGAAGTGATTGATTATCAGTTTGAGGTCATTAATATTGACATTTTTTATTATGCCCAATTTCCAAAATCTTTAAGATGGCCATCAGAGTGCTTAGGTCACTGATACGCCTGCACCTGCGCCTCCCTCTCATGTCTTCCAGGTCACGTCTTCCGTTTTCGCTGAAGGAACAATTGTAAGAGAACCAGTTTGGACCAGCCAGACCAAGCTAGACCCACTTGCGGCCTGGCCAAGCCAGCCGGCCCAACCTAAAGGGGTGGGTTTTCCAGAAATGCTGAGGGCGATTCCAGTGCCCGGTTGGGGCCCACTAAACTGCTAACTACGTATGGGAGGAAGGGAATCAAGGGGGATTTTTGGGGAAGGGTTTGAAAGAGACTTTGGAAAGTATTTAGGAGAGCTAAGAGCTATGGTTTGTTTTCTTGTTTTGTGCTGGCTGCAGTTTTCTTCTCTTCTTGTGGTATTCCTAGCAAGGTCTAGGGTTTGTGGAGAGACGATTTACCTCTCGAACAACAGATCATCATTGTATCTTGCTTGTTTTCTTTGGTTTTCATAAGAGCAGCCCACCTTTCAGTTTTTTCTACGTATTTATTTCAATTTTGTCGTTGTTGTTTGTTGTTTTTGGTTCTAGATCGTATCAAATCGGTATCAAAGTATAGATCTTGGAGGAATGACAACAAAGAAAGTGAATTTGCTAGAAGTAGGAGAAATCAGATCGGGAATAGAAGAAAGGTTTGTCACCATAGATGACAGGTTGTTATTCCTTGGAGAGCTGAATGAATGACGGATTTGAGAGCATAGGGGAAATGCGAGAGATGATGAAGAGACTCATGGAGATGCAATCCAAGGCCCTGTCGACCGCTCAAGTTACAAACCTTAACCAAGGGTTGGTCAGGGAATACTTGTCCAGATCAAGTGGGAAGAAGATTGGACGAGAGGAAAATGAGGACATCATCTACCATCAAGAGCGTCCCCTTGGGACTCTGAGAGGAGGGGGGAGTGGAGATTTCCGATGGAGGGGGTTGGGCCAAACATTAGAGGTGAGTTGGTGCAAGGCGCACAGAAGAGCATGAAGGAGGAAGGAGGGAATCAAGAGTGGGGGTATGGATATGAACGAAGAAGAGAATTTCACCCTAGACACATGGGGGGAAACACCAGAGGAAGATGAAGTTGGGGTGGAGATGCACGGGTCAGAAAATTGAAGATGCCGATCTTCGAAGGAGAACATGCACATGGGTGGGTGCATTGGGTGGAGCGATACTTTGCAGTCAATGTGTTAACTAATGAAAAGAAGCTCGTGGTAGCAGGATTATGCTTGGAGGGAAAGGTTCTAGTGTTTTTTCAATGGATGGAGGTAAGGTATTTGATACATTTGCTGGAGGAGTTTAAGGATTGCTTGTTGGAGAGTTTTCGAGCCATCCAAAAAGGAGACCTACATGAGCAATTCTATGCTCTGACTCAGGAGGGGATGGTCACGGAGTATAGGGAGAGGTTCGAGCTCTTATTGGGGTGGCTGAGTGGTATTTCTACATCAGAACTGGAGGGAAGCAACTTGAAGGGCTTGAAGCCCGATATCTGAGCGACCATCCGATCATTGAGACTGCGCGGATTGAGGGAAATGGTGGAGCTCTCCCTGATGATGGAAGACAAGAAATAAGTGAAGAAGATCAACAAAGGTGACAACAAAGGAGAATTATACAAAAGTGCCTCGACAGCCATGACACCGAGGACTCTGACAATTCATTTTAGAAAGAGACGCTAAAGGAGAAGAATACGGGGATTCGTTCCGGGGGCAATTTCAAGTGCCGCACCGATGCAAAAGTGCAGAATAAAAGAGAAAAATGATTATGTTATTGCTATGACAAGAAGTATGCCCCAACCACCATTGCAAGGAGCACACCCTTAAGATCTTTTTAGTTCAAGTGGAGGAGATAGAGGGTGAGGAATCAGAGGAAGGTGCAGTGGAGGAGGAGGAGCATTTGCACTTGGATGTAGAGGAGGTGTCCCTCAATTTAGTGGTGAGATTTACTCCAAATTACACTATGAAAGTGAGGGGGCAGATCGAGGAGCTGCCAATTGTAGTGCTGGTGGATAGTGAGGCCACACATACTTTATCTCAAATCAGGTCGTGGATCAGTTAGAGTTGGAGCTTGTGGCCACAAAGAACTTCGACGTCATGATGGGGATAGGAAATGTTGAGAAAAGTCAGGGAATTTGTAAGGGTTTGGTTCTTACACTACACAGTCTACTTGTGGTAGAGAGCTTCTTTCCCTTGGACTTGGACAACATAGATGTGATTGTGGGGATGAAGTGGCTACAAATGCTTGGGGAGATGAAGGTGGACTGAAAAATCCCCGATGATGGAGTTTCAAGTGGAGGGTAGGAAGACGTTGCTGAGAGGAGATGCTAGCTTATGCAAAACTATGGTCTCGTTCAAAATTATGGTTAAGTCGATACGGGGAGCAAGGATGGGCTACTTAGTGGATTTGCAAAGCATTGAAGAGGTCCAGGATCTCAAGTTGGCAGTTTTTCTAAGGGGTCTAACAACTCCTACAACACTTTACGGGCGTCTTTCAACAGCCAAGTGGGTTAACACTCCCGAGGGAGCCTGGGCTTGTTATTACATTAAAGGAGGGTGTCCCTCTGATCAGTGTCATACTATACTAGTATCCTCAGATTTAGAAGGATGAGATAGAGAAGTTGATCTGAGAGATGCTTGAGGTCGGGATTATCAAACATAGTGTGAACCCTTTCTCCAATCCGGTCCTGTTGGTGAAAAAAAAAAGATAGTAGTTGTAGGATCTGTGTGGACTTCCTAGATTTGAACAAGGAGACGGTGTTTATAAGTTTCCTACTCCTGTGACTGATGAGTTGCTTGCTACATAAGCTTAATGGGGCAATCATCTTTTTAAAAATTGATCTTAAGTCGTGATATCACTAGATCATGATGTTATGAAAAAAATAATCGACGACAATAAAGCGAAAAATTAGATCGAGAAAAATCACCACGAAAAAAACGACACAAGATTTACGTGGTTCGGCAAATTGCCTACGTCCACGGATTTGCAGAGGATTTTATTAGTTTGAGGATTACACCGTCGACCACGTCGACATACAAGAAAGAACTCTCTCTTCCTTTATCTCTCTCTATACCCGAGAGCCACTGCCGATGGAGTAAATTAGCCTTGCGTTGCCTCCTGCTTCTCCCGTAAGCCTCCCACACATAAACCGTGAAGTAGCAATATATGGAATCGCTGCTTGCACTTGCTTAATCTAACCAAGAAGCAATAACCGAGAAATCCCCACACAGAATTGATTATTCACTCCTTTGCTTTAAATAGAGAAGCCCATGAAGAAATTTAGGAAGCAAATTTCTTCTGCAGGATTCAAGCTGGTGGCGGGACCCTCCATTATACCAAAAGAAGGAATTATAAATTCCTTACCGCCAAAGGCAGCTACCATTCATGGCAGAACTTCAATTCGTGAAATCCATCAAGGAGCGGGAAGCTGATCTGGAAAGAGGAGATGGCGGGACCCTCCATAGGAAAAGAAAACGTGGGTCCGGAAGAGAAAAGAGGGAGATTAAAATTTGGAAGGAAAATTAATTAATTTCTTAATGGAACAGACTCCACTCAACACATGATGAATCCATCGGATGTGCATAAGACAACCTTCAACACACCTGATGATGCCGTTTGGCATCTCCAATGCCCCGATTACTTTTCAATCTCTCTTGAATAGGGTTTTTCAACCTTTCATCAAGAAATTTGCTTTGGTCTTTTTTGATGATATTCTGATCTACAGTCATATATAAACAGAACTTGTGGAGCAGATAGCTCTGGGGAATTTGAGAGAGCATCAGTTGTACCTAGGGAACGTGGTGACTAGGGCGAGAGTAGCAGCAAATTGGTCCAAGATCGGGGCTATGATGGACTGACCTTTACCTAGGAGCTTGAAGGAGTTTGGGGATTCCTAGGTTTCACCGAATATTACCAAAAATTTGTGAAGGGGCACGACACGATAACATGGCTATTGACGAAGCAATTGAAGAATGACAATTTCAATGGGGGAAAGCCGCAATGCAGGTCCTCAAACATCTAAAGAGCCATGAGCATTGTACCGGTACACTTCCAGATTTCAGTTAATCATTTGTGGTAGAGATGGATTCGTCAGGGTACAAATTGGGAGCGGTACTCATGCAAGACCAGTGATTGGTTTCCTACTTCAGCCAGGTGCTCACAGCTAAGGCGAGGCTCAATTTAGTGCACGAGTGGTAGTTGATTGTTATTGTCTTGGCCATTCAGAAGTGGTGGCCCTATCTTTTGGGACGACACCTTCTCATCAGGACAGATCAGAGGAGTTTGAAGTATGTGTTGCAGTAGAGGATGGTGACTGAGGATCATCAGGGTGGCTATCCAAGTTGCTGGGATATGATTGCAAGATTCATTACCAACCAAGATTGGAGAATAAAGCCTCAGTTGCCCTGTCGAGAAAGGGGGATGATCCCCAACTAACAACCTTATCGATACCTTTGGTCCTAGATTGGTAAGCATTGAGATGGGGGAGCGAGCAAGATGAAGAGCTGAGAAAAATATGAGCAGAGTTGTTACAGGATTCGAACAATCACCCAGTTTATGCATTGAGGGGAGAGCAACTACTCTACCAAGGGCGATTCATGTTGTCAAGGGCCTCAGAGTACATTCCTAGATTATCGTAGGAGTTTTATACCAATACCAATTGGGGGACACTTCGGGTACGTAGAAGACATGGTGTCGTGATGTGATGCGTGCCAACGACACAAATACTTGACCATGGTGCCAGGAGGGTTGTTACAACTCCTAGCTTTGCTAGAGAAGGTTCGGGTAGAAGTGAGAATGGATTTTATAGAGGGGTTGCCACGATCCGTGGGGTTTACGGTGATTTTGGTGGTAGTGGATCACTTGAGAAAGTATGTACATTTCATCCCATTATGACACCCCCTACACTGCGGTCTTAGTTGCGACGGTGTTCATACGAGTAGTTGACTTACACGGAGTGCCATAATCTATTATATCAAATAGGGACAAGATGTTCCTCAACAAATTCTGGAAGGAGTTGTTTAGGTTACAAGGAATAATATTTAAGAGGAGCACAACATATCATCCCTAGATTGATGGCCATAAGGAGGTGGTTAACAGAAGTGTAGAGACATATTTCTGTTGTTTTGTATCGGATATGTCGAAGCTGTGGGCCACGAGGATTTCCTGGGCAGAATAATGGTATAATACTTTATACCACATCGCTACACATCACCCCTTTCAAGATTTTTTATGGGCAGGATCCACCCCATCTGTTACATCATGAGTGCTACATCGATATTCAGTGTTGACCAATACTTGGAGGATAAGGACATAATATTGGTAGAACTCATGAGACACTTACTGAGAGCTCAACAAATCATGAAGAGGAAGGTGGATGAGTGTAGAAGAGAAGCGCAATTCGAAGTCAGAGATATGATCTGCTTGAAGCTAAGGTCCTACTGACAGAAGACATTGATCAGACGGAGGAGCGAGAAACTTTTTTAATGATACTTTAGACCCTTTGAGATTACAACACGCATTGGAGTAGTGACTTATTGTTTGAAGTTACCACTGTCGTCAGCACTACATCCAGTCTTTCATGTTTTGCAGTTGGGTCGGGGAGCATCCACCATCGCTTTCGCTACCTCCGACGTTGACCTATAACATGGAGGTGATTCTAAAACCGTTGATGATCGAACGGGTGCAAGAGCGGTGGGAGAAAGGGAGGTACTGGTTAAGTAGAAGGATTTGTCGGGTTATGAAGTAACATTGGAGCCTTACTAGGGCATCGAAAAGCAATTTCTATCCTTCCACCTTGAGGACAAGGTGTTTCTTTGAGAGGGGATTGTTGATACGCTTGTGCCTGCGTCTCCCTCTCACGTCTCTGTCGGCGCTTAAAAGGGGAAAAAAGTTTAATGTTTGGGGGTCGCCCGTAAGAAGCTGTCGGTCGCCGGAATCGAAATCCCGTCGCCCGCTTCGGAAGGACTTCTTAATTTACGTATATATATATAATTTTAGAAAAATATGAAATCAAACTGACCTCATATTTTCCATAGTTTAAATGAAAGAGCACTCAACCTCAAATCCTGTATCTACCCCAAGGGATAAATACAAGACTTGAGGGTGAGGCTCGATCAAATAAACTAAGAAAGATATGACATCTGTTTGGGTCTGCGAAACCGTTTTATTTGCCGACAAGTTCCCCTATTTAATACAAATAATTAAATAGGATTTATTTTAAGCTGGGTTCGGAAAAGCTACCTATAAGGGCAAGCCCCTATAGTTAATTACATCTCAAATGACCGAAGTC
>NW_018164700.1:767391-768009 GCF_001263595.1 Phalaenopsis equestris | reverse complement strand
ATCAAAAAATAATTTTACTCCTGTTTTTAGTTTTATACTTGTATCATTAGGGTTTAAAAAAATCTGTTAGTATGTTATTTTAAATTTTCATTTCTGCTTATATATATATGATGCTGAACTGTTTAATCTGTTAAAAATTTAAGTTTGGGGGGATGAAAAATATTTTCAAAACTGGAATTCTATTTGTTCTCAAATGTGCTACAAGTGAATTTGACTTGAAATGAAAAATTGATTATGTATATGAAGTTATATTAGAGAAGTAAAATTTGATTTTAGAAATGAGTAAGAAAATTTAGTTAAAATTTTTAGTAATGAAGAAAAACTTTAAGTTAAAAAGTTTTTAGATGAGAAAATGATTAGTATAAGTAACTATCTTTAGTAAGAAAAATTATATTTTTAAAAAATTTAGATAATTTAGATTTTTATTTTTAATACTTAATTTTTTTTTATTAAAATAATTTTCAAAACTATTATTATATTTATAGGTAAAAGACTTATATCAAAACTTTGCTTTTGGAAAAGAGAAGCAAAATTCAAAATCATTAAAGGTCTATCCAGATAATGTAAACCTTTCCTGAAAAAGAAAAAGAAAAGGAAAAAAAAGAAAGAAAAGAAAAA
>NW_018164700.1:751989-767291 GCF_001263595.1 Phalaenopsis equestris | reverse complement strand
ACGCACTAGTACATACTATAATGAGACCCAACAAAAAAGAAACAATCATGAAATTCTACTTGGATTACGCTTCGATTGCCAACCATTAACAAAAATATTGCAAAATTTTCGGCCAAAAAAAGAGTTGATCCACTGTCGTAACTGCAGGGCAAAAAAAACCATCAACATTTCAATTAAAGATTTGAGTGTTATATGTGTAGAAAGGAAAGTTCAGATGTTAGATATTTAAATGCATAAGAATTGTGTGCAATGTATATAAATGCCCCATGATTTTAATTCAAGTTTTACTTAAATTACTGGAGCACTTTCAAGCCAAAATTTTTGCTCTTCTAAACAACAGCAGGCCATATAGAATGTTATATTTGGAAAGGAATATGAAAGAAAAATCAACTAATTAAATAGTGTAAATACGAAAGGATTAGAAGTTTCAAAGATCAATGTATGTAGAAGAAAGGTTTACAAAGATGGGTAACAGTAGGTAGGAAGCAAAGTAAAAGCTTTAGGGTCCATCTGGGATCAATTTCAAAATCAACTAATTGATACTACGTTTTTCTCTTAAATTGGCATACAACAAATATGAGTTCCCAGCGGCATTTTCACGGGAATAGACAAATCGGAGCCCTAAATAGAAGATGAAGGAGATAAAAAATGAGTTTACCAGTGAGAATGAGAAGAGAAGAGGGAGGATTTCTTCGAACCGAAGACAGAGGAGTTCGGTGAACGAAGGAGGAGCGACCTGAATATGGAGGAGCGCAAAGCTAACACCAGACGGTGGAGACGGAGGATTGCCGAGGAGCGCTACGCACGGGATCGAGCCTTAGGGCAGAGGAGGGACGCAAGATTAGGGCAGAGGAGACGGGAGGAGGGGCAAGTGTTGTCTTTCGACAACATTAAATGTGGATTGCGGAGAGGACCCCGCGATCCGCGTATAATAGAAAGTTAAAAACTGAGTTTCCCCAAACGCAATCAGACTGGAATTTCCAAACAGACGGCGGGGGTTTTTCAAAACGCCACCGTTCTAAATAAGCTGTCCGAAACGCAGCCTTAGTTTTTTCTTTGAGGGGGTGGTAAATTGGCCCCTTAGACCCAATGTGTGAGAAGCTATGACAACGAAGAGCAAAATAATATTTCTAGAGGGAGGGGCAATTACCTAGGTCCACCCCTGATTTTGTTGAGAAAAAATTGCACAAGGAGTCATGATGTAGTTTCATGTGCGGATGACAATATTTATGTGTATTGGTAGTATTGTGGTGTTATTTTTACCAAAAATAACACCACAATACTACCAATAACACCTCAGATCATACCATACACACTTAATCCGGATGTAATATTTTTTTTGATTTTATGATGAGGGCGAAACGAGCCTCTTTTTGAGGGGGGCAAACTGAGCCCATACACCAAACGTAGGAGGGTTAATGCAACAAAGTTTAAAGTGATATTTCAGGAGGGACAAAACTGAAGTCACTCACTAACAACCGGTGTTTGTTTTGTTAAATTGCTTGTTTGTGATTCGTCCGTCAAGCAAGCGAACCGAATACTGACAAATGTTTGTTTAATTGTGTGCGGCTCATTTTAGCGTGAATAATTAAATATTTAAATGACATTTTTATTTTTCTATTAATTTTGTATGATGTATTGAAAATATATATTAATTTTTATTAATTCTAAATTATTTGAGCTAATTTTAAACCAAATATACCAATTTCAAACCAAAAAAAAAATGAAAAGAGCCGAACACGAACAAACACTGAGTTCGCTCAAATTCGACTCAATTACACCCCTACGAGGGAGCTACTGAAAGTTTCTAGGTCACTGTTAATTTAATTCCCTACCAAATAATTGAAAATTGATAAGTAAAAGGTATTACGAATTTACGCAAAATGACAATCTAACAATAATAATATATTAATTAAACATATTATTATTTCCACAATGTATCTGAAATTTTAGGGGCTGTTTAATTCACAAATATCTGCCTCATATAATCATTATTTAATTTGTCGACTCCTTTAAATATTAATTTATCAAATGACGGTTTATGTGTAGATGAAATTTGCCAACATTTTATGCTAAATAAATTATCATAAAAAAAAAGAAAAATTTTATGCAAATTGATCGTAATTTTCTTTTTTTTTCAATCCATCAATAAAAAAACTTTAGGACGAATTTAGTTACTAATATTTCAAATGTGATTATAAATACAATGAGATTAATTCGTGTACTTGATACGTCCTCAAAAAATTCACTTGATGTTGCACGAATCTATATGCACCATGGGACAAGAAACTTCAAAAATCAAACTAGGAATTACATACACTCAAATTTATAGTGTAACAAAAAGTCAACAAGATGAAACAAAAGACAGCAAATGTAATCCGATTTGAAACCAAGTGAGCTTACATTATGCACTTAAAGCATAATAAGATAATTTGGACTTATTTTGGAGGACCACATGATCTTCAAATCATACAAGCTTGCAGTCAAATCGATCGTCTTAATAAGATGAATCCAACGAATTTAAGATGCCTTAATTTCAATATTAGTAAGCAATGACACTTGATATTTTAAATGAATTGTTTGAGTTTACAAATTTTTATAATGGGCTGTTTACAGCTTACACACATAGCACCCGAAACATTGGTATTTACAGAACTACCACCCGAAACCATGGTATTTAGAGAACTTGCAATTAAAAAAAAACTAAAAAATATTTTTTATAGGAAAATTTATTTTTTAAACCATCTCTGTACTCATAAAATCAATAAAAAATTAGCATTATATGTTGATCCTTGCGGCTTATAAGAATTTTGCTCGTTTATTTCTGACCCAAGGCCCAACAAAAAATTAGTCCAATAAGCCTAGCCCAGCCTCGGATTCATGCCCCCACGGAGCATCCGCAGTCCGCTTAATCATTCTTTAACCAATCATATGCTCGTATTGTTAATCTGACGGTGGTTATTAAAAACAGATACCGATTGCGGATTGGCGCTCCATCCGACGGTCAATGCTGTGTCATTTACACTACAAAATCTTCACTGGACAGCAGATGCGAGCAGATCATCGTCCCCAAACACAGGAGATTTTACTCGATCAGCGTAGAAGAGAAAAATGTCGGGAAGAGGGAAAGGAGGCAAAGGTTTGGGAAAAGGTGGGGCGAAGCGCCATCGCAAAGTTCTGCGCGACAACATCCAAGGAATCACGAAGCCGGCGATCCGGCGACTTGCTCGGCGCGGTGGGGTTAAGCGTATCAGCGGTTTGATCTACGAGGAGACCAGGGGAGTTCTCAAGATCTTTCTTGAGAATGTAATCCGTGATGCTGTTACCTATACCGAGCATGCTCGTCGCAAGACTGTTACTGCTATGGACGTTGTGTACGCGCTTAAGCGCCAAGGCCGTACTCTTTATGGCTTTGGTGGTTAAGTGGTTAGTTTCTGTATTTAAGGCTTCGTTGTGGGTAGTAGCTGGGTTGGTTTGTTTTGGTTCCGGTTTGAATTTCTGTATCTCGTAATGTTCTGTTGTGTAATTGATATTACTTGTAGGGATTGGCTTTTTTGTTCTTATGGAGCTTCAATTTGTCTCAGTTTTTGGTTCTAATTGATTTATTAAATCTTATAAATCCAGGAAAGCTGTTTGAAATGTACGTAGAACAAACTGAGAAGTTCTTCGTAAAAATTGCATAAATCCAGTAAATCCACCGTTTTGTAGGATTTAGTAAATTCCGGTTTTATGGTTGAATTCAATAAATCCACAGCTTTATTTTGTCCAAAATGATTGTCTTGCAAGGTTTATCCTACATTGAGGTTAAATACTGCTCTAAATTCGTTGCCAGACAGCCCCAAGTGTTTGAAGATTTTAGTTGTTCCCTTGCATATGGGAGGATGAATTCAATTTTTTTCAAAAATTATGGAGGGATTGTTTATTTAGATCCACAACACAAGCTTAATATATGATTAAATGGTAGAAAGAGAATGTTAGCTAATCGATTAATCTTCATAAATCTTGCTCTAGACTATCATCTCATTTTCTTCAGCTTTACACCGACTCATTAACCTAATATACTTTGCAAACTAATCCAGATAAAATCATCTTTTCATTACTTAAACCTTGACCTATGGCACCTATGTGTCACGGACAAATAGTCCCACATTGGCTAGGTGTAGGGCCGAAAAGCAGTATTTAAGTCCTGGGCTGCCCACCACCCACAAGGGCTCTTTTGGGAGGTGACAAGTGGTATCAGAGCAAATTATTGTCTGCCAAGTGTGTGGACTCTCCATGGTCCAGTGGGACCCTCGGTGGAGCCGATCCGTGACGAGGGCGTCACGTGATTGGGTGGAGGAGAATGTCACGGACAAATAGTCCCACATTGGCTAGGTGTAGAGCCGAAAAGCAGTATTTAAGTCCTGGGCTGCCCACCACCCATAAGGGCTCTTTTGGGAGGTGACAAGTGGTATCAAGTGTGTGGACTCCATGGTCCAGTGGGACCCTCGGTGGAGCCGATCCGTGACGAGGGCGTCACGTGATTGGGTGGAGGAGAATGTCACGGACAAATAGTCCCACATTGGCTAGGTGTAGGGCCGAAAAGCAGTATTTAAGTCCTGGGCTGCCCACCACCCATAAGGGCTCTTTTGGGAGGTGACATATGGCATGTGAATGAAATTGCTCCGCTTTTTATTTTTGCACATTTGCAATCAAGTTGTCTTCTTAGCGGCCCATTTGTTTCGCTTTTTAAGTCCATTTAGAAACTAAAACCTTAGGACTATTTTGGGTATGCCATTTTCTCCTTTGTTAGTTCAACTAAATAGATAGGTCTAGCTTTGTTATTATCTTAATAGTTTTTTCAAAGCTATGCATATGTTATTTGTGTACAATCCAGCTTGTTAGAAATGGAGCCCGGTCCAACCCTTGGCGCCGCTCACCCGATCGCAAAACATCGTGATCTCCCTTCGATTGCGATCGTTCTCGCCTGGTGTTGATTTGCGAATCATAGGCGCTAATCGCTCCCACATTCCTCTGTTGCGAAGGGAAGCATCCCTTTGTTTCTTATTGTTTGTGATAAAATTTTCAGATGACTCTCCTTGAGTTTAGAAGTCACGGTTTTAGTTTTTCGGTTTCTTCGGAATAAACGAAGGAAAGTACAAGTTCTTCTTTGCAACTGAAGAAAGAAGGAAGAAAGATTCTGCAACAGAAGCATCCCTAATCTTCTTTGTGATAGCTTGTAGTAGAAGAGAAATTTAGTTGGGAAGCCATGATGATGACAGTAAGTTGTTCTGCAGGTAAATCTAAACTGAAATGCAATAATATGCATGATTTGATTTTTGCTGAGTAGGTTCGCAGGAAAGATTATGGCGAGATCTAAGATACGAGTTCGACACTGAATGTTGATTTCAGAGGGAGATGATATGACAAGAACTCAAATAAAGAGAGATCAAAATCAAATTTTTGGTCAGCAGACAACCTGTTTCAATTGTGGCAAGATCGACCACATAAGGAGGAACTGTAAGAATCCTAAAAAAATGGAGAATGATAGCACAAATGTGGTATTTGAAAAATCACAGGATACATTATTGTTGACAGTTTATAGTTATGTTGAAAACTTGATATTGGATTTAGGGGCTTTAAATGTGATAGGAAATCTACCAGAGGCCACAGTGCTGGGTAGTGATGGAAGTGAAAAGAAAAGTGGGTATGGGGCACCCATTCTTACTGTTCCATAGACAAATGTTTAAGAACCAAAGAGTTATGAAAAAATCTTACAAAATGAAAGTTCAAGCAAGTTGGAGTTGTCAAAATTTTTACCAGGAAAGAAGACATTACAGAATTGTGTTGGTGTACCAGGTGAAG
The DNA here is from genome assembly GCF_001263595.1 of Phalaenopsis equestris. Lineage (NCBI taxonomy): Eukaryota > Viridiplantae > Streptophyta > Magnoliopsida > Asparagales > Orchidaceae > Phalaenopsis > Phalaenopsis equestris. The sequence continues at coordinate 761,447 of NW_018164700.1, read as the reverse complement.
ATTGAAATTGATGACAGTAAGAGATATAAGACTATACTTGTTGAAAAAGGCTTTAAGCAGATGCAGAATATTGCCCATGCAGTGGGAGTTGTAAGAAGATACAAGAGTGATCCAGGAAATAACTTGGAGGTGCAAAGTTATGTGGAGTCTGTTGATATGTTAACTGAGGGAGTTACTCTTCAGAAATTGAAGTTGTGCACAACTTCATGTTCTCTTCTGGAGTGAAGACGGAAGGTTTAGGCTGCAGAGGTGGATGATTCAAGGTGGAGGATTCACAGTGGAGGATTCATGGTGGAGAAAATTAGTTTGAGTAGTGAGATGTTGTAGTTTGTGTACCGGTTTCAAAATAGGAGAATTGTTAGAAGTGGAGCCCGATCTAACCACTGCTTCCGCTCACCCGAGTGCGAAACATCGGGATCTCCAACACGACACTCCCACATCGATCGCGAAACAGTCGCGACCGTTCCCTCCTGACGTCGATTCGCGAACCATAGGAGCGACCGTTCCCTCCTGACGTCGATTTGCGAACCATAGGAGCCAATCTCTTTCGCCTTCCTTTGTTGTGAAGCGAAGTATCTCTTCGTTATTTCATGTTCGTGATAAAAGCTTCGGATGACTCTACTTAGATTTAGAAGTCACAGTTTGAGTTCTTTGGTTTCCTCGGGATAAAGGAAGGTTTACTTGGGATAAAGGAAGGAAAGTGCAAGAAGTACTTCCTTGCAGTAGAAAGAAGAAGAAGAATATTGTTGTCTCTAGGCCTCTTCGTGGTGGCTTGTGACAGAAGCAAAATTGAGTTTATTTTTCTTGTAAATTTATCTTCTTCGATGTATCTCAGCATAGAGTTTCTTCGGTGCATCTCGGTGTAGAGAGAGAAGAACAAAGAGCAACGAAGTGAGAGTGAGAGATTCCTCTAATCATTAGATATAACTTCTCATTTGTTCCCATTTCTCATCAACACTGGCATTTTCCATCATTATCACATAAGGATTAGCTGTTCTTATGTAATCTCTTTCAATTTGGTTTAGTATTTAGATATTTTTTTTGTATGTGAGTGTGTGTGTGTGTCAGTATGCATGTGTTTCTATTTTTTTTTTGTGTAGGTCTGCATGTGTCTGTGTGTATGTATGTGTATGCATGTGTATGTCTGTTCGTGTGTCTGTGTCTATGTCTGTGTATGTGTATCTTTGTACGTGTGTGTCTTGTGTCTGTGTTTGTGTGTATGTGAGTGCATGTGTGTATGTATGTCTGTCTGTACGTATGTGTGTATGTAGGTTCATGCTGCATGTATGTTTGTGTTGTTTGTCTTTAAATGTATTTTTATACGTAGTATGTTTGTGTGTATATGTATGTATTTATTTATGTAGAATGTTCGTGCACGCCCATTTTTTAAATCTGATATTGTTAAGACACTCAAATGTCTATTAAACGCCGTCTAATCGAGGAAGCTTTCAGGATCATCTGATCAAAGTGACTTATATTTGTGCATTAATTACACTTAGATGATTATAAATGCAGTCTCATCCCTCTTATGAGGGGGAGCAGAGTTTTAGATTTAAAGAAGAGCATGATGATTCAAGGAGCTGAAATTCAACACCACCACTTTCAACTACCGTCAATCACTACCGACCTCCGTAGACCACCATTGACCGTCGTCGATCACCGTCAATTTTCATCAACCACCAATAAACATCGTCGATCACGCCGACCACCATCGACGTGATGTCGTCATTTGTCCCTGTTACTAAAAAAATTATTAGCATGTCGACGTTGTAACTTGCGATACAAAGTAACAATTTCTCGTTTGTGGAGAAGTTGTTGCAACTATAATTATCTTTTTAAAGTGGAACTTTTTGGCTGGGCCAGACATTATGGTTTTTATCTTTCCAGATTTTCCACGTAAAAACTTCGGGTATTACTATTAGTTATCATCTTTCTTCTATGTGTTATTCTTTGTTATGAGTATGTGTCATTCATTTTTCTGAGTGTGTGTTGAATCTTCGTACCACACTAATATAATAATATGTTAGTCCACTGTCGCAAATGCTCTAGCACACATCAAATATATTAATATTTTATTTAATAATTATTAAAATAAAATAAATATTTATTAAATCATTTTATTCAACCACCCATATAAACCTTGTTAACTCGTATGTTATTATGATGACTGTCAATTACATGAACTAAGACGACGTCGCAATTTATAAGGAGGTTTTCTATAGCTAATATGTACAATGGTCGTTTGGTTATGATAAATATTTAACTAGTCATTTTGTGTGAGTTAATGTCTATATATATGAAATGATGTATATGAGTTGAGAGGGGTTAAAAGGTGAGAACAATTCTGAGAGAAATGAGAGGAACTCAAAAAGCTTGTATCAAGATCAAGATTGAGAGAGAACAAGAGGATGTAGGTCTTATGGAACTGTTTCCTGATTCTCTCTCATGGATGTAGGTCTTATGGACCGAACCATGTAATTTCTTGATGTTCTTGTTTGCATATTCTTTGCAGTTTTCCTTTTCCCATTTTGTTGTCCTGCGGTACTCTTGGCAGCAGATTCTGCTACAATTGAGGTCGTCTGTGGGAATTTTAGCCATGATAATGGGATCTGCTAAGTTTGATTTTGAGAAATTCACCAGAAAGAATGATTTCGACTTGTGGAGAGTCAATATGAGGGCCCTGTTGGTGCAACAAGGAGTCGTGGAAGTGTTGTAGGGGCCTGCAGCATTGCGGGGCGAGATGCTCGAGAGAGGAAAGAACAACATCCTAGATAGAGCATATAGTGTATTAATCTTAAACTTGGGTGACAAAGTTCTAAGGAAAGTGTCGAGAGAGAACAACTCAATTGCTCTCAACTAAACTCAAACTGCTCTATATGACGAAATCCTTGGCTAATTGACTCTTCGTGAAGCAATGCCTGTATTCTTTCAAGATGCACGAAGATAAATCTATCTCAAAGGAGATTAATGTGCTTAACAAGATCATAGATGATCTTAAAAATATCGACGTAAAGATGGATGGCGAGGACAAAACACTGCTATTATTAAACTCCATTCCGAAGAGTTATGAGCACTTCAAAGATGCAATGCTCTTTAGAATGATGCAAACAATTTCACTAAAAGGGATTCAATCGCTAATTAGAGCCAAAAAACTTCAAAGCAAACATGACATGAACAAGAAAACCAGTAGAGATGGTTTGATCGTTAGAGGAAGATCGGACAAGAAGGATTCAAGAAACGATCAGAATAGATCAAGATTGAGATAAGGAAAGAAGAGTGAAAATCAGTTATCAAAGGACCTTTCAAATGTTACCATTGCCACAACAAATGTCACTTCAAGAAGATTTGTCCCGACAGGAAGAAAAAACTCCAAGAAAAGCCAAAAGAATCATGAGAAACAAGTGTAGACTTTGATAACTACGATTCAGCCGATGCTTTAGTAATTACTAAGTTTGAATCAAGCAAAGAGTGGACTATCGATTCTGGTTTCTCCTTCCATATGTGTCTTCATAAAGTTGGTTTGAGACACTCTTACTAGTTTACGGTGGATCAATACTTCTTGGAGCCAACAAAGCTCACATGGTTGTTAGTAGTGGGACAATCTTGATAAGAATGTTTGATGGAGCTGAACGAATACTGCAAAATATCAGGTACATACCAGAACTGAAAAAGAATGTGATATCTTTGGGTATGTTGGAATCAAGTGGATATTTTTTTAAGGCTGAAAATGGTTGTATTAAAGTAACTAAAGACTTTTTATTTGTCATATAAGGAGTTAGAAATAGTGGTCTATATTCACTAATCGGAAGAACTGTGATTAATAACTTCTCTAATATTGTTCAATTTCAAACTGACATGCTCACAAAGGTTCTATCTGCAGCTAAGTTTAGGTACTGTCTTGACTTAGTGAACAAAACCAAGGATTAAATGCCCTGGCAATGTGGAGGGAATCTCTTTTATGGAGATTCGTTGTCAAGGTGGAGAACTGTTTTGATGACTCTCAATTATGTAAACTAAGACAACGCTGCAGTTTATAAAAAGATTTTCTATAGCTAATGGGTACAACAGTCATTTGGCTATGTCAAGTGTTTAACCAATTATCTTGTACGAGTTATTGTCTATATATATATATATATGTAATGATGTATATGAGTTGAGATGGTTAAGGGGTGAGAAAAATTCTGAGTAAGGTGAGGAACCTAGAAAACTTGTAACGAGATCAAGATCGATAGAGAGCAAGAGGAGTTTGGTTCGTTCTTGAAATTGTGTGGTGTAATATTAAAGATTGTGTTAGTGAAATGTTTTTTGATTCCCTCCTATGGATGTAGGTCTCATGAACCGAACCGCGTAAGTTCTCGGTGTTCTTATTTGCATTTTTTTTGCGATTTTCCTTTTTTCATTTTGTTGTCCTGCGGTTTTCTTGGCAACAGATTCTGCTACATATGTGAAAGTCCCTTGTATAAATTAAGAAGTTAAATTATTTTGATTAATTGTTTTGAATAATTATTTGTTTAATTGTTATGAATCTCCTTGCGTGCAATGTTGTTAAATTTTTTTCCTATTCGATAATCAATTTGAATCTCCCTCAACTCAATATTGTTAAATTATTTTATATACGATAATCAAGTCAGATATGATTAAATTTATGATTTTAATAAATTATTTTTTAAATAAAATATGATTTTATGGAACATGTATAATTTAGAAGACACATCTATATTTTAGATTATGCATCATTTGGTCAAAACTAAATCCAATTCGATTGGTTGATTCAATTTTGAAATGACAATACAATTTTTTGTTTTAAAAATTTTAATATTTAATTTTTTATTTTTGGTTTCATTTTAACTAAAAAAATTGAATGACATCCATAAAAAATATCATCATTTTAACTTTAAGAAAATCAATTACAAATTTTCATGACAGATTTGTAATTACATATGAATTAAGTGGTATGTAGAAATGTAAATCTTCCTATTTTTCTAATAAAGTCTTAAACTTATGAATTATTCCGAAAAAGAAAAAAATCCAAGTATTTATTTCTCAAGCACTCCACACTTTCACATCCTCCAGCCAATCAGCTTCAAGAAATTTTGATCCAACGGCGGTCCATGAATTGCAAACTTGATACCGGATCGTTAATCCATCCGACGGTGTGCACAGAAGTAGGTATTCTATAAAAACAGCCAATTTCCGCCAAACGATTAATCCGTGTTCCGTAGCCTCAAGAGATTTTAGCTCAATTCAGAAGAAAAGAGGAGAGAAATGTCTGGAAGAGGGAAGGGAGGCAAGGGCCTTGGAAAGGGTGGGGCGAAGCGCCACCGCAAAGTCCTCCGAGACAACATCCAAGGCATCACGAAGCCGGCGATCCGGCGACTTGCTCGGCGGGGAGGAGTTAAGCGGATCAGTGGCTTGATCTACGAGGAGACCCGAGGAGTGCTCAAGATATTTCTTGAGAATGTTATCCGTGACGCTGTTACCTACACCGAGCACGCTCGCCGGAAGACCGTCACTGCTATGGACGTGGTTTACGCTCTCAAGCGTCAGGGCCGCACCCTTTATGGGTTCGGCGGTTAGGTAGCTAGGGTTTGTTTTATATGGCTATTTTATTTGCGGTTGATTATATAGCTAGTAGGGGTTTCTTTGGGGGTATGTTTACGTATCTTTCTGTGACCTTTTATGGCATCCTCTGGATGTGAATCATTTATGTGGAATTTTATTTGGCTTCCAACACTTTCTGTATTGAATTGCAGTGCATTAAATGAGTGTTAGGCTAGCTCAATGGAGAAAGTTGGTTGTGGTATATGTTTTCAAATTCACACTTATTTTGTATCTTTCGCAAGTTTCAAATTTTGAAGGACACAAAATGCAATTTTTTTTCTTGTTTGAGCTTAGAACTATTAGATATTAATGAATTAGTCCTTATAAATTAGACCTTCTAACATCTGTTCACCCACTTAACTGGTGGATCAAAACATAAAAATTGTTTTTTGAGAGAAATTTTATGGGATATGCTTAGCCAATTCATCAATGTATGTTGGCTGTAATCTGAAGAGAGAAAGGAACTGTAGAAGGAACTATACGGTCTATTGACAAAAATGGAAGAAAATGCATTCAAAACAACACAATTAGAATGAGATCCTTAAAATAGGGCATAGTAAGTTTCATTCTTGATAAGGTATGGCTCCATTATTTGCTATCAATAATAGAAGTTAGCCAAGCAATAGCACATTGTTGTTGGACCCAGAATCCAAGAAGAACACTTGATATGGTAGAGCAAAGGAGGGACAGTAATTGCGTTGATTTCAGGTTGTGTCCCCCATAATAAACCAGGGAAATGATTGAATTCCATAGCTCTCTTTGCTTCACAATTTTCAGCATAAACAAAAATAATATGGAATTTGATGGTTGAAGAGGAAATTCTCTACTGTAAAGCGCTACATTTTATTTGAGCCAAAATATGTGGCTCTTGCATAGGAAAGAAATTTTTTTTTGTTGCTCTCATTAGGAAATATATTGATATGTAAAGAGTCAAGAAATCATGTTCAATCTATTTCCTAATGTGAATAATGCTAAATTATTTGGAATAATAAATGTGGATAATTTGCATTAGGAATAATTATCAAACATGATTCCACATATATTTGTTTGTGTTAATGTGAAAAATGCCTTCAATGAGAGATGAGATCAACAAGAACAAATTTTTGACTTGACAAAGTTTATTAGTTACTTGTGATAATCTATGGTATGAGGGTCTCTTGTAGAGGGCATATCCCAACAAAGGCTAGCTCTTTTTCTTAGAACTTTCCATTATTTCATCATTATAGAAGGCCACTTTGTCCTTTGAGCAGAGAATGTAGAAGAGGTTGAAGTTGGAGTTTGGCATAAGAGAAGAAAGCAAGCCCTTCTTGTTTAGACCATGAATAACTTGTATTCATAATATGCAATGAGTGAAATGATCATTTACTAGTGGTTCTTGAACAACAAATTGGACTGATAATAGCAAAAAAAATGCATCGATTTGTTGAGTCTTTGGAACCAAGCTATTGGAGAAAGTTTCAATCCATATAATATATATTTTTTTCCAATAGCATAACCTTTAATTGTGTTTTATTGGAATCATGCAACTTGGTTGAAGACCATGCTCTCGCTCTTAGTCACTACACTCCCTCGTGCGGTGCTTGTGGTTCAATTTATAGATCTGAAATTGTGAATAAGGCATGAATCCAAAATATTCTTGATCAGACGGTTGAGAAAGATCCCCTTGATTGAATGATGTTTAATTGTATTAATGATGACACACTTGAGTGTTCTTAGGCTTGTTGGATTTGTCTTGTCGAGACATTTGATTTGACTGTAAACATGTCAAATAACATTTATTTGATCTTCAGTTGTACCTGGGAAGCCTCTAAAAGTTGTTTTTTTTTGGCTTGATTTAACTTGGAACAAATGATCTTAGCATTGTTGTGTCCATCCCGATGGGTTGATCATACTTTTGGTTGAATTTTCATCAAAAATTTCATCAAAAATTGAATATTATATAGTGCAAAAACTGCATCGAGATCAATGTCATGCATGAAAATTTGTTTGTGGCACATCAATAATATTTACTTGTTTGATATATAAAATTGTTTGGCACGTAAATGGCTCTAAAAAGAATGGATTTCGATAAAAAAAATAATATCTAGCTCAAAATTTGTGTAGATTCCATTGATTTAAATTTTTCTTGCTGGGCAATTTCCCTTCGAGATTTTGATTATAAATATATTATAATTATTATTTTCTAACATAATTGACAAAAGGGATCACCTTTCTTCCTAAGAAAAAAAAAAACCAAAACCTTCATGCTCTTTCTTATTTTTTATTATGTTTAAGGAGCCTCACAATAGTTTTTGAGTTATAAGATTTAAGGTGCATTTTCGGCAGCTTATGAGCATCTAATTCTGAAACACGTTCTGCTGGTCGCCCGCTGGATTCAATCTGTGACCTGTGTTTAGTGTAAAAACCCAACCGCGTTTTCAGATAAGATGTCAAAACATGTTTTTTACGGAATTTTGAAAATGCCGTCCGCACTTATAAGCTGCCCAAAACGGGCCCTTGGGACTGTTTGGGGGCAGCAATAGCTTATAAAGTCTATTTGGGGCAGCAACAACTTATTTAAAGTCTGTTTGGGGCAGCGACATTTTATTTGTAAGTTGATGAGAAGTTGAAAAATAATATGTTGTTCAAAAAATTGCAATGACTATTATAATTTTTTTTTTTTTTATTTTTTTTTTTAAGAAAAACTAGATCACAGCTAGAAAGCTGCTAATGATGTGAAAATGTTGATTTCAATTGTTTGAAATTGTAGATTTTTGAAGAAAATCAAAACACAGTTTACCCTAACGATCCTGAGTTCATTTTAAAAATATGTCGCACCAAATAAGCTGTCTAAAATGGGGTCTTAATAAGCTGTTGATAAGCATCTGGTAGACTGTTAATGATTATTGTATCATTATGGCAAAATTATTGCAAAATTATTTCTGGATAAATGATCATTCTACCATTATGCAGTAATGTTATTTATAACAAAACTCTCATATTAATGTATTTGATATTTTAAAAGCAAAAAATCACTTACAGTACAAAAACAAGATGCACACCTTACTTAACAGTGAAATCAAGTTTGTTAAAAAAATATTAAAATTACAATTAAAAACATAATAATATTAATTTTAAAATCCCCATGACGTATGTCACGAGCTATATTGTTTTCAAGGGACACCATTCAACCCCGATTTAGAAGAAGTGCCAAGCACACAATGAACACATAAAACACAAACCCCATCACAACCATAACCACAACATAACACCCAACTAACTAACCCCTTCTCCCATCTCATTCACATCCATAACACAGCACCAAACTGCAACCCAACACAACCACAACACATAGAACAATCATGGCCAACCACAACCCATATCACAGTAAGACAATCAACACAACCCCAACACAACACACCCACAGCCTCAAAACAGTCCAAATACAACGTCAAGAACAACACACACCCAACATAAATCCACAGCCCCAACACACTCTGAACACATCTTCAACACAGTCCCAACACAACACACACCCACAACCTCAACACACCCAACACACACAACCCCCATCACAGCCACAACAACAACACAATACCCAGCTAGCCCCTCATCACATTCACATCCACGACCACAAAATACAGAGCACCCAACCCTAACCCAACACAGCCACAACCTTAATACAGATACAACCACAACACACACCCATAATCTCAGCACAACCACAATAAATAGAGCAACCAACCTTATATATGCCGGCAACCACAACACAGAGCACTCAAGGCCGACCACTTAGTAGTAGGACAATCGATAAAAAAAATTTTCATCCATTCTCCAAATTACCAAAAAAACAGAAAAAAAAACGCACGAGGAATGCC
>NW_018164700.1:735531-751953 GCF_001263595.1 Phalaenopsis equestris | reverse complement strand
AAAAACGAAAAAAAAAGCGCACGAGGAATGCCGTTTGATTGGAAAACCTCCAAGATATTATAATTCCATCAAAAAATTATCACAAATTATATATAGAGAAAAACATTTGATCAAAATAAGTTATAACACATTAACTGAGGTCGGAATGAGGAGCAGGTGAAAGGCGAGCGAGGAGCACTAGAGTGAAAGAGGAGCGCGAGTCATCACCTAGGGTAGAACAGGAGTTGAGCTAGGAACAAAGGACAAGCAGGAAAATATTTGAGCTAAGAATATGGGTCGTGGGGTTGATCCCACGGTCGAGTTTAAAAAACCACCGGTATTGCATTTTAGGATAAGCAAGTAGAACGCATAAACAAACGCGTGAAAATGTTTTCAAAACGCAAGCACCGCTATTAAGTTGCCCCAACCGCAACCTTGTACAATTTGGAATATTTGTAAATGAGTAATGCAATGGAAAGAGATTAGTGGGATTTTTATATATCAAGGTTCTCAAATTTCCCTATTTACATATTTTACACATCAAGAACCCGAAACATTTTTATTTACGCAGGTTTTGTCACACAAGAATTCCCAATTATATTCATCTATTTCTTCGTGTATCAGACGGAGCAGCTCCGGCGAGAATTTGCAAAGAAACGTCAGCGGCACTATTGCACTTTACTCGAAGCAGCCGGAAAGAAGCTACCAGAGAAGGCGGCGGAGAACAAGCGAACTGGCCGCTGCATCTTGGAGCTTCAAAACCGACTGAACCGCCTTCAAACCGAATAGATGGCATGGCAGGCGAAAGCCATGGTGGAACACGCAGCGGCAGCTTCTCTGCACGCTCAGTTCCAGAAAGTACGGAGGCGTGACAGTCCTCTGGGAGTAAATAAAATGTTTGGAATCCTTGATTTGATAGGTAAATAGAGAGGTTTGAGGACCCTGATGCGTAAAAACCTCTTTTTTTTTAATTCACAGAGTTGAGTTTAGTTCATTACTAATCTTATTCATAATTTGATTAATAAAGAAAAATAATAAATTAAAAACGAAATGATGCTCGTTACAAAACAATCAAGCGCAAAAAGGGAATAAAAATCAAAATTCACAGAAGTTTTCAACTTTTAAGTAACAAATGAGTTCAACCCTAGGTGTTACAAAGGTAAAAAAAATTCACAATACAGAGCAGAGTATGAGAAACAGGCATTCATCTACGTTGTCTTCTTCTTCTAATGCGCACAAACCCAAGCAAAATAGAGAACATAAAATTAGAAAACAAGATCCGGGAGAAATTTTAAGAAGACAATGAGAAAAAAGATATACGAAGTGAACATTTGAATCTTCAGCAAACAACGCCAAAAGCATCTAAGCCTCGCCAGGAGATCAAATCATCTTCCAGTCGGCCCGTCGCCGCAGCGTCTGCCTCAGATTCCTCTCTCAGAAACATGCGTCCAAGAGGCAGCAGCAACACAGTGCCGCCAAGCTGCCACAAACCCAGAAATTCTCGTCAATGTCTATATACAGAGCAAATTTAGTTTATTAGGGTTAGGTATTATTTGCTGAAAATATATAAATCGGCCGGCAATTAATTGCAAGCCCCATTGAAGGTGACATCCAACCAATTCAAAGACTGCCGTAAGCCAGCCGCTTTGTAGAGTTATCGCTGAAGCCACCAGCACCGATCGATCACCGGAGTACTCCGTCCGACACAAATCCCAAAACAAACCCCTAAAAATATTGATCGCCATATCAATGAATCGAGAGCGAAAGAGGGAGAAAGAGATCTCACCATCCCTCCATGAATGAAGGCCCGCTACTCTGCTGTTTCTGCGGCGGTGGCTGCGCATACTGAGGCGGGTAAGCCTGCGGCGGATAACCACCTTGTGGAGGATAACCCGCCGGGGGGTACCCCCGCGGGGGGTCCCGGCGGTGGATAACCCTGAGCGGCGTAACCCGGAGGCGGGTAGGCGTCCTTCGGATATCCCTCTGGAGGGTAACCTATTCACAATCCAAAACCCAAGTCATCAGGAACAGAAATAAAAAAAAAGCCCCATCACCTCAAGATCCACTTAGAATCCCGAATAACAAACTCATCCCAGATCGATCCATGGAGAGAGAGCTAGAGAGAAAGATAAAGAAATTATCAACTACCTTGTGGTGGAGGAACCCCAACTGGCGGCTGCTGCTGGTTGTAATAGCTCATCTCCTCCCGGGCGGCGTAGATCTGAAAATGGAGAACGGCTGCAATCGAGCTGAGAGGATGACAGCGTGCTTGGTTCTTTTATAGGAAACGACGACGAAGGTTATACGGTCAGTTTTGGGCTGCAGGGCGCGGTCAAGGGCTATAGGGCTCTGAAGCTTGGCAGCCTGGGTTCTAATGACATACGTCCGATGGAGATCCGACGGATATAAATGGGTTAATTTGGGACCCACCGCGCTTTAAATTTTCCGCGTGGCTGTCAATTGGATCAGCTCTATTTTTTTGTCAGAATTCATGACCGTTGGATCTTATTTGGACGGTTAATAATTGTGTAAGAGGATAGGTTTTTCCGGTAACCAAGGAGAGAGATTGCACGAGATGTTGAAGGAGAGAAATTATGGATGCATAGGCGGGCTCCGAGAACGCAGCTTCAAAGTACTTGCAATTTTGGAGACTTTCTTGTAATTTGTAATGAATACTTTTTTTAAAAACAATATTGGCTCAGAATATTTTTTTGACTTTTTATGTAAAAATTAATTCAATATTTTTTTTACTTAATTTTTTCCCAATTAATTTAAAATTTATTATTATATGCCAGAAAATTCAGCGCGTTAAAATGATAATTAAGCGCCTTAGTGTTGAAAAATTATCCAACATACTTTCACTTTTTACATGAAAAACTCTGTAAAGCAAAAGAATTATGTGACCAAATTTAATTAAAATAATTTACTATATAATTGTAAGTACATAGACCATTCTCAACATAAATTACAAAAAAATATAATTACAATATTCACATACAACACTAGTTCAATAATAATAGTTGCAACGAGCTCCAAAAATTATAGTTGATTATTATGAAGACAGTACCCCCATCATGAAAGTTATAGGCGATGATTATAACACGAGCTTGTCGTAGAGTCTTTAGTTAAAAGTTGTGATTGTAGTTGGTCGTTTAGGTTGTAGATTGTTACTTTAGGAACGTCAATTGACCAAATAGACTGCAATGGGAGCTGCCGAAGGAGTGAGCTATAGATATTGTAGTTGGTCACATGGGTCATAATGATAACTTCAATACGTCAGCTTCACAATACAATGCTAATACGTCCGATTCACTTCTAATCCACAACTATCTCATCCACATATATTATTTTTTTTTCCCATTTTATATATCTAAAACCTAAAATATATTTTTTATAATAATATAACCCAAATCTTTCATCACACACAAAACGCCAGTTGTTTAACTTTTTAAAAAATGAAATACTTTTTTTCATATGTAAAAAGGATAATAAAGTTTATGGGTTAGATGTATAAATACAAAGGAATTGCATGATATGTAATAGTTTGAATATAATTTAAGCTCCTTCTTTTGGTGGACAACATAGGGTCTATTTGGAATAGTTGCAGTTATTTGAAGAAAGAGTTATGAAAGTGTGACAGAAGATACTATTGATAAAAGAACAACGGTGATTAACATAAGTTTTTTAAATTTTGAAGAATTCATACTACAGCTCTCTGATTGTAAATGCACTTTATTCGGGTCAAGTTATAAAATGAAACTTTTCAGTATAATTTTTTGAAAAAAAAATGAAAGGACAAAAACAACCAGATTTTTTGTTCTTTATTTTAATTTTAGGTAATCTCTATTACATCCAATTAAGAAATATGAACTAAATAAATGCAAGTTGGGGAATTGAATTGTTCCACCTTGCTATTAGCAGCACCATGACAGGCCAGATGACAGTAACATATGCAATTTTTATATAAGCTTAAATTGACTTTCTTATGTTCATTTGGCATCCCAATAAGACACTTTCTCTTTCCTCACTTTTTTTTCCTTTTAAACTTATTGTTAAATGTTTGAAGGGTCTAATTATTGGGTGCGGAGATCTGCGTGCGCTCTCCGCACCCAATAATTGCTCGTTTGAAGGAGCCTTCAAAATGTTCCGTCGAAGAACGGAGCACCTCATCTGCAATTTGAAAAGCTATGTTTTTTTGTCGATTTGGACCTTACGGTGGATGCAACACTGAGCGAGGATCTCCTCCAAATGACACTCATTCTGTTTCTCCGCTTTTTGTGCATCATGACGGAAAAATAGCAAAATAATCCATTAAAATTTTAAGTACAAGGAACTACTCTTCTTCTTAATTATGAAAGATGAGATTTTTAAATTATGCTTAAATCATAATGGCCTTGAAATACCATATAAATACAAACAATTAGAAGTAGTAGGCACTATAACAACTGTATTTAGTGGCTACAACGCTCATATTTTGCTACAAGCGCCATATTTTATGGCCGTAACAGTCATAGTTGTAGTCATGTTACAGTAACCATTGGCGATGATTGACAATTGTTAGAAATGCTTGGTTATGTTCTTCTCTTCAAAAGTTATTCTTTAGTTGTCAGTTCCCTATTGTCTTCTCATTCCTTTTTTGGAGTTTATTTAATATTAGAAGAGTATTTTGATAAATTTAGCCAAAATCTCAATACACTCCATGAAATGGGCACATTGGTTGCTTGATTATATAAACTTTTAAAACGTTTCATAGCTTAACTATCTTGAAATTAGATGATGTTGCCCTCGTTGGATTCCTCTAATCGCACGATTTAATTGTAAGTATCAAGTTTTGATTTTATGTTCCTCCAAGTAATATTCCATGATTTTAAATTGCGCTTCAAATACATGAGTTGGACTTGATTGAATTATAATTAAATTCCTTTCAATATAATTAGACTTATATAATTAGTTTAATTGTGATGTTATTAAAGCTATAGCTTGAATGATCCAGAATTTGAATATTAAAAAAGAAACTTTGTCGAAATGCATCAAGATTCATGCTTGATCAAAAAACTTTTTTTGATACTGGATTAAATATATAACATTTTTTATTTAAATAAAATATAAAATTTCAGGGCATTGCATGTCGACTTTAATCCTAACCCACCCCACCCATTTATCTTATAATACGTATGATTTTCTTATTAATCATATATTTATATATTATTAAGATTAATATTTAACTAAAGTAAACAATATGTGCTCCGCTAATCCCTTTTTTAAATAATCAAATTATGCTCCCGTTAGGTAAATTTTTTGTCTCCACCCAAAACTACATAAGTATTAATAAAGTATTTATAATATATTTATATAAATGTACAATCATATACATACTGTACACAAAATAAATAAATGAAAATACAAAAATATGCACACGTGAGAAGCACTTGTACGAAGTAACTTCTGATTTTTCTCTCTACTTTAAAGTGGAAATAGCTGTACAAATAAATGCTATAATATCCTTAAATTGAGTAGTGGGTGAACCTTCAATAGGAGTGTAAACGAGCAGAACACGGGTAAGCCTAGACTCAGCTCGTGCTCGGCTCATTTATATTTCGAGCTCAAAACGTGTGTTCGTGTACGACTCATTTTCTTACCGAGCCAAACATGAGTTGTTCACGAAAGAGCCGTTATTGACAAGTCTAATCACGTAACCATAAGATGTTAAGGGTTGGGACAAGATTTAAAAATTATTGTTTATATTAAAACATTATTTGAATCTAATTTAATAGTTTTTATTCTATTTTTTTAATCAATACTTTTAATTAATTCTAAATCTTTGTAGCTTGTAGTCAATTAAATTTATATATATATATATATATCAATATATATATATATATAATTTGAGTCAATTATATATATATATATATATATATGTATATATATAATTAATGAGTAGTATTTTGAGTCAAAACGAGCCGAACACGAATGAACAAGTCTTTGTTCGTGTTCGATTCGTTAATTTAGCAAAGGGGCCAAACACGAGTTGTTCGCGAGCAACGAGCTGTTTTGATAGCCTTAACAATCAATGCCAAATATATCTCATTCGTGAATAAGATAATTTTGAAATGCGCAATTAGTAGTGAGCATAATTTTATCATTTTAAAATACTTTAAGGAATAGGGATGCAGGAGCCTTATGCCTGGGATCTCGAGATCTTGCTTCCGTGGGATTTTGTGGTCCGTAGGTTTCATTGGATCTTGAGATGATCATTATCGTAGGAATTGGAATTCGGGGTCAACTTTCAACATTACATTTTTTTCTCTCTTGATTTGTTTCTTATATCTTTATTTCTAATTATATTATTTTTATAAGGGAATAATTTATATCTTGTTATGTCCTATTTTTCTGACTCTTTTGTCATTGTTTGTGTGTACAAAGATTGTATCTTTGATTTCTATCATAAGTGGTCTGTCTATAGCTTGAGCAGGAACATATGAGAAACCTCCTTGACATTCGTACTGCATCATTCAATTTTAAATCTTACTGTTTTTAGTTAGGATAGCCACCATATGTGATATATTCCTCTCCAAATGTTGTCGATTGTCCATAGTTTTCATTCCCTCACTATTGCTCCACCACATCCTTGTCAAACCTGCTTCCCAAAGGCCTTATAATAGCTCTAGAATAATATTACATAACATCACAACCTAGCAAATCCTGAAATTTTAAGGATTTGATTTTCTTGCTCCAAAAAATAAAAGATAAAAAAACTACAATACTCTAACAATTTATATTGCATTTCCTAGCCCTAACCCTAAATTTTTAAAACAACAACATTCCTATCTACAGGAAAAATCCACTGCGACACCTACCACAAAAATGTAAGCCCTCAAATAACCTTGATTTACAATCCTACATTCACCAAAGATCTGATTGAGAGAAAATAATACCATACTACCAAGGAGAAACCTTTAGTAAAGTATTCAAGAACTTACTACTGAGTATATGTAGCGAACAACGTTATAACTGCAACAAAGGATTGTTGCCTTTGAGAGGAGACGATCTTATGAGATCACTCATAACCAAAATAGGTGACTTATCATGAGAGGAGAAAATGAATCACTTCCACTAATAAGCTTCAAGTGATGAAGAGTCGTTGCTTCGTCGATACAACATGAAATATTAGAGAAGCAGTTATGATTTTTGAGTGAAGATTGACTCACCGAATTTTGATGGCTGCTTGGGTTCGAACGAGTTCAATGAGTGGTTACAAACAATGTAACAAGTCTTTGAGCACATTGATATTACACCTGACCGAAAAATAAAGTTAGTTGCTGTTAAGTTAAAAGGAGAATGTGTCTCTATAATGGTAAAAATTTAAAGTGTCTTTGCTAATTTGAGGAAAAAAATAAAATATAATCGCGACATAATCAAAGATGAAATAAGATATACAATACATATACCTACTAGCATATTACAAACAAGATATGTTCTTGATACTTTACCACCTACAACAACATAATCTCTCAGTAAAGGAGTGTATCACTAAGTTCGAGCAACTTATGTTGGAGTGTCAACCAGTGGAGCCCAAAAAGAACATCATAGTTCAATATTCTGGGGGACCATCCCTTGGCAATTTGATATATTTATAACATGTTGGACAAAATTGGATGCTCAAACTCTATGTATAAGGGTGGAGAGATAACGCAATAACATCATTCTATGGACATTACCGTATGTTCATTACGAGTAGTGCATTTCAAAATTATCTTATTCATTGATGAGACCTACTTGACAATGATGATTTACTAATTACTCTAGAAATATAATAGACAACCTAATCTTTACATGGAAAAGTGTCGAGAAAGAAAAAATTATGGTGTCTAGCCAAGTCAAACAATCCACTAGGACATTGAAAGTAAAATGATTAATTTTTCTCTTAAATGAGGGAGGAATATGATTATGAAAACGGATAATCACGACTATATAATAGTATTTAGATTAAAAAAATTATAGTTAGGCTACAACAAATGTAATTGGCGGCTATAATAAACATAGTTGACTACTACAAATGTTGAAAGTGATTGAAAAAGACTAGTGGTTGTTCATGTGAACCTCTCTATATGGGCTATGTTTTAGTTGTTAGCTTGTTCTTCTATTATTCTCTTCTCTCTCATAAGAAAATTGAGGGCATATTTATAGTATTTGGATAAACAATTTGATAAATTTGGCCAACCACTCAAATTACTCCATTAGACGGTTCATATTATTTTCTTAGTCACGTGATATTTTTTATTATCTAAGTGCCTTAACAATCACAAAAATAAATGTTCTTGGGCTTGTTGGATTCCTCCCCTCGAGCAGCTCAATTTTACTATAAGCATGCTATATTTGGAGATTATTATTAGTCTTCCAATTAGTACTCCAAAACTTATAAATAGACTCCAATACTTGATATGAGCTTATTTGAGAGCTTATTTGGATTCAAATTGATTCACTTTCAGTGTAATATGGTCTGTTTAACTATAATTATGTTTAAAATATAGCTTGGATGATTCTGAATTGAAAAAAAAAAAATTCTTACCCAAACTATATCGTGATTCATGCCCGATCATTTCATTTCTTGGCTTCATATCAATTATAGTATTCATAGGCTTTATAAAATATGTTATCGAGTGTTTCTTAAAATCAAGACTAGTGCAACAACCCTAATTATAAGATCATGTCCCCTAATATTGAAATCTCTTAGTCTTACATCAGAGATTACGTTTCCATAATTCGAAATGAAGTTTGTTAATTTCAACCAAATTGTAGTGCAAAGGCCGTCCAAAATTTATAACGAAAATGAGAAAAGTACATCTTCATATGCAAATAAATGGAGAGAAAACAGATTAGCATATTAAGATTTGATGCGTGCTAGAAAATTCACGGCGGTAGAGGAATGAACTATCGTCTTAGCGTTATACGAAAGTTCAGCACACACACAGAAGATGAAAAAGAAACAAAAGAAACAAACGGTGATGACTCCATAATTTTTTACGTTGAAAACTCGTAAAGGCAAAAACCACGAGGCCGGGCTTAGTTGCGGAAATCCACTAGTGAATTGATGATTACAAAAATTCCTTATCTCACATACGGTAAAAGGGCAATTTTTTTTTTAGACTACAACGTCATTGACGACGTCTAGTTGATGGTGATCGATGGTGGTCAGTGGTGGTCGATAACGGTTAGAGGAGGTTGATGACGGTCGGCGAATGTCGTTGGCGATCGACGACGGTCGGCGGTGGTCGACGACAGAGGTTGGCGGTGATGTTAAGTTGCAGCTTCTCCTCAAGGTCTCAAGCTCTCTCTCTCTAGACTTCAGCTTCCCCTCATGTGAGGGGTGGTGGTCTATTTATAGTGTTTTGGGAGCAATTAATGCAGTAATAAGAAACATTTTGATCAGACGGTCCAAAGAGCTTCCCTCGATCATACAACGTTTAATCGACATTTGAGTGCTTTAATGATGCCAGAATTGAGTTATCTTGGGCTCGTTGGATTTGTATTGTCTAGACGCTCGATTCTAGTATAGGCTTGCTAGTGTCGACTTCTGTTTTACCTTCAAAATATTTCCAAAAATCTTCCAAGGGTGGTTTAATGACTTGATCTGAGTTTGATTTGACTCAGATTTGACTAGTTTTTATATCATTAGGTCTGTTTTATCAAGCCGGTCAGTTTGGTTATAAATTTGTTGAAACAGAGCTCTGGATGAATTTTTGTCAAGATTTGAAATTTTCTTGCTCAAAATATCATCTTGGGATCCATGTCATATCTCAAGATTCGTGCCGGAGGTTGAAAATTTGTTGGTAGCGTATCAAGACTAACTTTAATTAGAGCTGCACCATAATTCTTATTTTTATTACAAAGATATTATGATAGTATTTAGCATTATGTCTTGGAGTCGACTTTTATTTTTTTCGTTAGAAATGAATTGATTAGAAAAGATAAAATTTAGCTCGTGCCCAATCTCCTACTTGATTAATTAATTAATTATAAACTCAAATTATGAGTGACTCAAATTTGGCTTTTGCACCACTGGATGCGGGCCATGTTGACTATTTAATGGCCCATTAAAACCTTTTTCGGCCTCTATGCGGGTCCGATGATTTGCGGCCGCATTAAAGAAAAATTAAAAGATAAAAAATGAGTAAAGTGCTGTATATTGGGCCATTCTAATGTCGGAGTTTAACGAAATGCTATGGCTTTCACTTTAGAGGATGCCGGTTCCGCTTCGATAAATGAAACATAATTGCAATGCTCGATTTTGAATAATGCAGTATGGGTTTTTAATGCTCGGCTTCAATAAATAAAGTAGAAGCTATTGATGTTCACCTCTGAAGAATATTTGATGTTCTTTCGATGCTAGATTTTGATGAATGTTAAGAGAGTTTTGACATAAAGAGAGGGGGGGGCGGCTTCAATTATGAAGTATAATTTGGGCTATATGTATATATAGCATTTTATACTTATTATATCATGTTGTTTGTCAAATTGTGTTGAGCTCATGCATAATGTTGTGTCTAGGCATGTCAAATTCGTGTTTGGGCCCGGAAAAACTCAGATAAATAATTGGTAGTGTTGGACAAGTGTCAAAAAGTGTGAGACAAGTAATGGTGTCTGATACGTGACTGATATGGGTATGACATATTTTTAGAAGTCACAGTGTCACATAGATGATTTTAATCACTCTTAGGGTTTTTAATATTTCCTTCTGAATTAATTAACTCATCTCAGATTCAAAATATAATAACAATGACTAATAAGAAAGAAAATGGTTTGAAGTTTTACATAGTTAATCACTTTATCACGTGTCACTCTCTTTGAACTGTTTAAATATTTTTTAATTTCATTTCCCCGAATTAAAATTTGGTTCACTTTGTGATTAGAGCTTTTAACGATGAGCTTCTTGGTCTCTTTAATGACCATTTGCTCTATATCGGGCCTCATTCTCTGAGGAGGCTTTTTTACAGAGACAACACTCGAATCGACGGACAATTTATGTTTCGCTACCTCAGGGGCTAATTTAGGCATTTCAGTATAGCTTCACACAAGGCAATCACAAAACTCTTTGAAGACTTCTATGACTTTTGAAGGCATAGAGTCCAAAAGAAGTTTTCTAATGTAGGTGTGACGAGGATCGTCAATTGTCCCTAAGTTGATTTTGATTAGCTCGTCGATGGTTGAAGAGTCACCATCCTACAATTCAGGAGGGGCGTATGTAACTTTAACCTCCTCATTTTCTGAGGCAAAGATCTCATTGCTTCCATGTGCAGAAATCATCTTGCAAGAAGCATGGGATCTTTATTTTATCTGGTTTTTAATGTATCTTAAGCCAGACTTATCTTCAAGAAGTCTATTCTGCCACATAGCCTCACATTTCTTAGTTTGGCTAATAGACTACTTCTTAGGCAGTAAATCGTCATATAAGAGCTTATTAACAAGAGGTGAACAATAACAGAAAGAGATATATCCTCTATTTTTTCACTATCTTCATCCAAAATCATTAAGTTTGTGCTGATTATATGATTATCAGCTTTATAAATTAAAATACCTTTCTATCCAGATTTGACTCTAGGTGTATATAAAAATTACATAACTCATCTACAACTGATGTACTAGTGGATGTCAAATCTTTACAATAAACTAATGGTATTGTTTCAATGGTCAACATCTCATATACTAATGAAAGTTTAGAAAAGCGAGGGAATGTTGTTGTTGATGGCAGCAACAGTATTTCCTCATCGGTATCGTTCCGATAATAATTATGGGAGGTCCTGGGGTATTCCACCTGTAAAGCATTATTGGCCTTAGAATCAGTATCCGACATCAGTCGTATCATGATTTTGGAGGATGGAAGAGTGGGAAGCACTTCATCTTATCCTTGCGCTACCGGAGTACGACCCCTTTCGCCTGCCTTCCTACCTCTTTGCCTTGAGGCAAATGATGGCTAGAAAGGGGAGCATCTCATTGACGTTCTGTAGTACTTGAAGCTTGTGAAGATTTTCTTTTAAGAGGGAGATAATACTCAGCCTCATCATACACACCTACTTCATATAGGTTGGATGTCACTTGAGATAGAGAACTCTTCTCCTCCCTGCATGTACTTAATGCACTCAGGGTCGAAGGTACCATCTCATAATTGTGAATGTAGAGGTGTCCGAGCAAGGATCTAAAGGATGCATTCTCATTTATCAAGTGAAACTTAGCCTCACTTTTAAACTCTCCAAACTTGAGAGAAAGGGTGATGAACCCTAGGATCTTTTGCCCATGCTAATTGAAGTAGTTCAGCAAGTTTTTATCAAAGCATAACCTTCTTGAACACAAAGAAAGAAGTTCAAGTGTCTGGATGCTGATAACATTGATGAAAGCGGCATGATCGAAAAGAATACAGTTTAAAGGTGTGTCATATATCATTGTCATCACATACAGTGGACGGTTATGATCCTTAGTGCCCAACTAAAGGTCCTCATAAGAGAAGGTGATGACAACTGCGTCCTATGACGATACGACTGGCTCCTTCATCCTTTTTTCTGTATAATAAGCGCGGAATACTTTTAGCCCAAGCAAAGCCTTCATCAAAGTCTTTCTCAACTCAAAAGACAAATGGAGTGCATCATAGGTGCTCAAGGATGCATGTAACATTTTCAGGTGCACCAACACATTATAGTCTACCTTATAGGGAGACTACTATATTTTTTTAGGACCCACGAGATGATCATTGACCTCGTGGGTGATGATATCTTTCCCTTTATCATTTGGGGTTTGCTTCCCCAAGCTCAAATGGAGCAGCTTACCACTTCTCAAATGGACTTGTTGGATATTCTCATCAGAGGACCCAACAAAATCATCTCCAACGAAACACCCAACTAACACACTTAGATCATGGTTTTCAAAATCTTATGGAAAGCATGCGTCGTCTGATGAATCACTAAGATTGTCATGTATATGAAATGCGCTAACGAGGGAGGGTAACATAGGGAATCACTCACCCCCCCTCGAAGTCATCTTTGTCATCGAGTTCAACATTCAACATGTTAGAATTTGTCATAAAGACAAGTAATGCATATGAGTACTCTAAAATATTTCCTTTTATTTCATCACTGTCAAGTTTACAAAATGTGTCAGGAGGGACAACATCACCCCCTTTTGAACTTAGAAATGTATCACAAGTAAAAGGAAAAACACCAACAATTACACCAATACCTGTAGATGGCATGGTCGACGTAGTTTCAATAGATTTGGTTGATCCTCTTTCAAGAGGCTTCTCCAAATACTGCTCTGGTATCTCAATCTCCCCAACTTTGTATCATGCCTCAAACCAATCTTTAAAGGTGAAGCAACCTTCAAGTGTATGTCTTGGATTATGATTGTAGGAGCAAAAGTTAGGTTCTTTGAACATGTCCACCTCTTTTGGCCTCTTTGGTGGAGACAACTACATACTCTATTTAAGCAAGTTTTACAGATTTTCTTTACACATTCCGTTTTAAAAGGGTAGGTTTTAGAGTTCTTTTGCTCAATAAACTAGGTCTTCCAATTCTGAAGAGGGGGCGGGCATGATTTGTAGGTAAGACAAGATTCTTTAGCTTGCTATCTAGTGTCGTTAAAGTCATGTTCTTTTTCATCCTTGATGGTATCGGTGCTCTCGGGCCACCATCCTCGTCGTTGTCACTGTCACTATTTTTGTGGAGTCTTCGGTTTGGTTTTTGTCGTACAACCTCTTTCTCCGAATAGCTCTCACTCTCTAATCGTGTGGATGATCTAAAGAGAGAAGAGAAATCAGTGGGCCAAGAAATACAATGACGGGAACAAACAAAATAAACACGTGGGGAAGCTTTCGTGAGGTGAAATTCACATAGATAGCTCCAAAGTGTATGCCCGATGTAAGATCGCTTAAGATGCTTTAGAGGCATACTCGCGAAGAAGACCTGACAAAAGCAAACTTACCACTAGAGATTCAGGTTATTGCACCTATTTTGGGGTTCGCCTTTTCCTATAAGGTCAAACACATATAGTTAATTAAATCTTAAGAAACTGGGGGTTCTAATACATGTCATGGTTCTTCTATTTATAGAAAAAAATAGGAAATATAATATTACATCTTTACTCGTGCTTTCAAGATGACAATACATGTTATTTTTGTATTTTCCCGGAGCCATCATTATCCCTTTTTAATTTCAATATATTACTTTGTAGCTACGATATCCTTTGAGGGGACAACCAAAATTTAAGAAGTCTTTAAAACAAATCATAGTAAATTATATTTACAATATTCATCAATTATGTGTGTATTATAATTGATGCATGATAGAAAATTTACACCGGTTTAGTAATGACTTATTCTCTCAGTGTTGAACAAGAATCTAACACACACTAAAAAAATGAATGAATAACAGAAGAAGAAGCTCAAATTTTTACGTGGAAAACCTTAGAAATGATGGAAAAACATGGGGTATAGCCTAGGTAAAAAAAATCATTTTTTAATTGTAAGTGCATAGGTCTACTCTTCTCCTAAATTGAGGAATATGGAGTTACAAAGTTGATCATTATAGGTATACAACAATATTTGAGTAATAATAGTTGTATGGGTCATGAATGTCGTATTTGATTGCTATGAAAGCAGTAGTCCATCGTGGATGTTGTAAACGGTGACTGAGGTGTCAGCTTGTCTTAGAGGTCGTAGTTAAAAGTCATGGTGACAGTTGATTATGTGAGTCGTATATGGTTACTTCAAGAGTGTCAGTTGACCACAAAGGCTATAGTAGGGAGTTGCAATAAGGTTCGCAGTCCGCAGAGATCGGAGTTAAGAGTAGAATGAGTTGTGGATCACATAAGTTGTAGTGGAAAATTGTGATGAGAGCTTCAGAATTCCGAAGAAAGTCAATATATTCTGAGTAATATGCAATTATTATAGGGTGTGTCGTAATACCGTCTTTTAAGAAGCATCGTTGTACCGTATATGAGGCGCGTCGTATTTTTGGTGTATTGTTACACCATCTTGAGGGTGGGTCGTTAAGTCATATGTGGAGCATGTCGCTGCACCTTATTCGGTGTGCATTGTTACGCCATCTTCGGATGCATTTTTACATCATCTTTGAAGTGTGTCCTTACATCGTCTCCGGGGTGCTTCGTTGCTCTGCAAGGTTGGTTGTTACTCCAAAGCTACATCATGACTCTGTAAGGGGCTTCATAGCATTTGATGGCCGACGGCGGTCTGCTGCAGTCGGCGAGCGATAGTCGATGGTAGTAGACGACAAAAGATGAGTGGTAGTTGACAAAATAAGTAAGCTACATTGAATTTTCTGGGGAAAAAAAAAAGAAGAAAAACAAAACAAACTATCTGTCTAGACTCTGAAATAAAGCTTGATGAAAAGAACAAAGGTAAGCTACATTGACTTTATATCTTTCTAGCTTTTTAATTATTTGGTCTTTTAATTTATCTAAATAACCATCTGAGCACAACATCTAATGCATTGGACTCTCTTACATTCAATTTATTGGAAATTTTAATTAATCATTAATCTAACGAGCAAAAATCAATCTATTCTAATGACATTTAGAAGCTTACATCCCCAAGGATTTATAAATACACAAGAATTGTGCCGTTTGAATTCAAATTTCCTTAAAAAATGAACAACAAAGTCAACCAGGACTATTTCACTGGATTATAGACCTAATCATCTTAAATATGAAATAATACAACCAATATGTTCATAATATTTCTCAGCTCCATGTCATTTGTCAAGCTCCACTATCGTTCTTCTGAAGGTCTAAATTAAATTATTCAATCTTTAAGAAAAATTCAGCATGGCATACCTCAATGCTCCATATGGTAGATTCATAATTTTGTCAAATAATATAAAAATTACATATTTTTTTAATATTTGGATAAATGTAAAATGTCAGAGCTCATTGTGGGTATAAAATGACATCAAAAACTGAAACGGGGAGTGTGTGCTATCTTCTTTTCAAAATGGAGGGAGCTCCGACCAGAGTTTCTTCAGAGGAGGAGAAATTTGAAAAATGTAAAAATTAGAATTTTACGGTATGTTTATTTTCTAATTTTTTTGCAGTTTATGAACAATAGTTGATGTTATTTTCGATCTGCAAAGCTTCTAACTTTTTCTTGATGCTACTAATTATTTTATACGGTGAAGTATAGAAAAGATATTGAATTTATCGATTTCTAAACAATTTTAGCTATTTAAAATGGAGTTTTTACGTACCTAAACTTAAAAATTTGCATTTCAACCATCCAAAACCTAATGAATGGGTAAAGGAGAATGGTTGCAGTGAAAAATGAGAGGTTTTTGGTGGTTGAAATGTTAATTTTTAAATTTGGATGCTAAAAACCTCATATTTAACGTTTAGGGGGGTTGGTGGGCAATCTTTCTTAGGCCGCCTCTGTTGTGTAATGCTAAA
>NW_018164700.1:730057-735521 GCF_001263595.1 Phalaenopsis equestris | reverse complement strand
GTTTTATGAATTACACCCCCCCCCCCCCCCCCCATGTAGCGGTAGCAGGTAAAAACAAAAAAATAATATGAATATTCAGATAATAATTCATAAAAATGAACATAAAAATTTTTAATTTTAACTTTCTTGTATGAATGTTTTGTCAGTGTAATGCAGCATCATATAAGAGGATTCATCGGTTCATCTCAACATCAAAAATATTACTTGTTTTAACATATGTAAGGATGGCAGTGCAGAAGCACAGTCTTCATGTATTTTTTTTTCTGTGTTTATCTGTATCATTGTAACGTATGTAATATTTTCTCACGCATAACTGAGGGGAAGATGTCGTCATGTCAAATCAAATGCAGCTTTATAATCCTATTAAATGGAGAATTTTACCATAGATATCATCATTGTTTTATTAAGTTTATGATACTGAAAATGTGTTGACAAAAGCTTGTGATATTATTGAAAAGAGGGAAGAAGATAAGGTGGAGAATCACTCTTTTTTTTGTTTATGTGACTTTCTATTATCCTCTCACTGAAACAGCTATCTTAGTATGAAAGCAATGGCAGAATTAAGGGAGACTGGTGAATAAAAAAATCAACTAAACAGAATTAAAACTTTAATTTTAATTTAAAAATAAATAAATAAGTTCAAATAAGATAAATAATAGCTAATAAATTACTTATAAAATAAAAATTTTCTCTTTTATTATAATTAATATAAATACATATATTATATTATGTTTAATATTTTATTTGTTACTTCGAAATAATTAATAATTAGATCTACAAAAATCTCATTGTAGTATCAATTTCAATATAATGAAAGTATATATAGACATTAAACTTTTTTGTTATGATGAACATTTATTTAAAAATACACTAATTGAATTTTTTAAGTGTTAAATATTCTCTATTTGTGAAATTCTTAGGATAAAATTGATTTAAAATTAACTAAATATGATCAATTTTGAATGACTGGTGTCCATCTCAAAAATTCAGGACAGAATTAAAAATCAATAATTATATAGTGTGTTCTTTAAACTTTTTATTTATTAAATATGGTTGAGCATAAAAAATGGCTATGATAATATCAACTTCATAATGACAATATACTATACTAGTATTCTTGAATCCATATTTGTTAGTGAATCACTCCAAGATGTAGAGTGCAAGATGGGTGAGAAAGAGAGGCGGGTGTTCAGTAATGAGAAGTAATCTCTTTTGTTAATTAATTTTCTTTCTCAAGGATTGATTCTCATATTAATAGATGCGATACAATTGGGGGTGTAAACGAGTCAAACACGAGCCAATCATGCTCAGCTCGTTTATATTTCTAGCTCGAAAAGTGTGTTCGTGTTCGGCTCGTTTGCTCGTTTGCTCAGCGAGCCGAACACAAGTCATTTGCGAACAAGGAGTCGTTTTGACATCCCTAATACCATAAGATAATAAGAGTCTGAGCAAGATTTAAAAATTATTATTTATATTAAAACATCATTTGAATCTAATTTAATAATTTTTATTCTATTTTCTTAATCAATATTTTAATTGATTATAAATCTTTGTAGCCTTGTAGTCAATTAGATTTTTTTAAATACTACTTTATATATATATATATATATATATATACTTGATGAGTAGTATCTATAGCCAAAACGAGCCGAACACGAACGAACACATTTTAGTTTGTGTTCAGCTCGGCAACTTATCGAACAAAATTAACGAGCCAAACACAAGTTTCTTAATGAAGAGAACATGAGTTGTTCGCGAACAACGAGCCGTTTTGACAGCCCTAGATACAATTTATGAAATTACACATTTACCCCTACTTTAATTGGGGTGTTACATGATATCATATGTATTTTACATGTATGAGCCATTGGTTTGACCACCCTCTGACTCGACCAAATGAAATAATAGGCCTTGGTTATGAAAGACCTGCTCATTCGATTGTGTTGGATTGGGGTTGCTAGTCGGCTTTTAATGTTCATTGGGTCAGCAATACTTGCCTCGACCGGTTCGTCTTTGTTGGTCGATTATTCTAGTCTAGTTACCGACCACTGATCCTTGAACTTGGAACTCCTACCTACAGAGTAAGATTAGGCTATCCGACTGATGTTGAATCATCGTAATCCAATAGCTAGCTCAGTCCTTAACAAGGGGGTTCTGAGGGATGCTTAGTGTGATTATGTTATAGCCAATTCTCGACCATGATTAGGGATCTCAAGGGCCTCCGTAAGATTTTCGATTATGTTGAGCTCTTCCCTTAAGTCAAGTTATGGCGAAAGGCAGGTCAATGCCACTGCTCGGCTTGATTTGCCTTAGTCCTTTGTTTGGATGGCCTGCACCTGATCGTCCTATAGCCCCGGTTCAGGGGGGCTATACCTACTTAGTAGGTCATTTGATCTTTCACTAGTGGGTTGTTTAGTCTTCTGTCGTTGGCCCTTCTTAATCATACTTCTTTGTCTCCTAGTCCGTTGGATCTCCTTGAGATTTGTGCTAACACGTTTTTTATGTACATTTTTTATTTCCATGATTCTTTACTTTTTTAAAAGCGACAATTTCTATAAGAATGAGAGAATTAAATGCAAATTAGATTCATTTATCATGTAATTATAGGTTTACCTGGCTTTTATAAATATGGTGTGATTGATGTCATTGTTATTCATATTTGATTTTGTGTTTGTGTCCGAGTTCGTCGGCTCAAAACAACTCCATGGTGAGCGCTCAGAAAGCCTTTGATAAGGTCCCCTTTGTGAAAATAATAAGGAATGCCTTAGGGATGTCTGTGCTACACCTTGCCCTTAGATGAAAAAAGAAATTGAAAAGGGAGAAGAAGCTTGAAAGAAAGAAGAGGCTTGAGGGTGAGAAAAGGTTTGAGGTCAAGAAGAGGCCAAGAAAAAGTTGGCTTCCAAGAAGCGGAAGGTAGTTGAACAGACATTTGAAATGGGGTCATCTGACTCTCTTCAAGGCCTTCAGTGGGAGAAGGGACAAACGGAAGATGAAGGCAGGCTAGGTGGCTTGACTACAAGTTCGTCGACCTAACCTCTTGCTATGGTTCTTGATCAATCGACTAATCAAGTATGTGGACCCGAGGCACATGAACTGGTTGGCACTCTATCGTCGGCTAAGGGGCGGAGGACTGTAAATGCCCTGTTGCCACCCAGTGAGAGTAGTTTGTCAGTTCGACAGACTGCTGTGAATTGACTCCTTGGTATGAGGACACTCATTCTTCGTGGTTAATTAAATCTCATTTGTTTTAAATGACATTAACTTTTGATGTAGATTAGGTGTTAAGGATCGTTAACTTACCTCTAGAGGACGCTGTCCAGAGTCCACCTCCAAGGCAGGTTGAGGCAACCCCTGTGTCAAGTCAGAGTGAGTAGAAAGTGGTTGACCTCCCGATCAACCTTGTCACAGCCCATGGGATGGCAATCGTCAGGCGCAAGATGTCTTCTGGGTCATCGACTCCTCGTCTGGATTAGATGGAGGACTCTTATGCTCGGATTATTGTGATGCAGTGGGAGGAGGATATAGAAGAACAATGAGAGGAGTTGGAGGCTCTTCAGTCGGAGATGGCGGATGCCCAAGAGAGTTGCTTGCTGCTCTGGATCAAAGCTAGGACTATCCTCATATATATGTTTAAATTCAATGAAGAAGTTTTGTGTAAAAAGCTGCTTCGGCGATGACTTGTCCAGGCCAAAATGGTGGACAAACCATTTATAAATTATTTTATTTCTAAATAAAATTTTTATTTTATTGTATTTCAAAATGTTTTTTTTTTTTTGTTTTTTACTTCTCTCGTTAATATCGTGTTGATGCAGTGTGTGTTTTTAAAATCAATGTATGATTTTTGTGACAGTTTTGTTCCCCCTCGTACTCTGTATATTAGAATTGAGGATTCTCTCGTTCACTTCTTCCTCTCGGTTTTCTGATTTTCTTCCCTATATTCAGATGGTTCGCAAGAATTCACTGTTGTCACCCGAAAAATTGGTTGCTGCCGCTTTCGACTTATGCCGCCTCCAGCAATAGCCGCCTTCAACAACTCCGAACGCCACATGCCGACTACCGTCGACCATCGTCGGTGGTTACCCGGTCCCTACAGCGGGACAACAAGCTCTTTTGCCCATAAATCTTGTAATCTAAGAAACTATGTAAAACTTTTTGGCCCGTGGAATAAGATGTCGTATCTATAACCACCAACTCATAATAGAATATTTCAATACTTTATTTTTATTTCATTTTTCGGATATTTCAGGAAAGAAGTTATGTTCCTGCTTATTTTTTCATTTCAGAGTGTGATTATTCGCTGCTCTAAAGTCATGAATTTCCTAATAGTGTGGCCCACGAAGAATTTTTGTTTCATAAGAAGAAAAAGAGAGTGATCTCTCTCAAAATGGTTGGGGACCTAATCTACAGTTTAGCAGGTAACTATTGGATCAGGTAATTGGCTACAAGGAGGCAAATGTTAGATATTTTGTTGAGCTAATTCCAAACCGTTGGTTTTATCAAATTCGTTCGGACAAGCTATTGTAATTTGTGGACAAATCATACTCAAGTGTATAATCATACTAATAAAAATATAAAATATCGAAACATAAAACCAACGAAATGAGTGAAAAAATATTAATTTACGATTTTTGTAAGAAGCAGACGATCAGCAGATAGGAAAAGTCTAATGTTGATGTTGACGGTGACATGCTCTTTGATAAATAAACGATAGGGCGAAGAAAAACTAGAACGACACAAATCCAGAAGAACACAAGGATTTAACGAGGTTCGGCAAAGATGCCTACGTCCTCGGGAGCAGAGCGGCGAGTTCCTTTCAATATTCAGAAAAGGGTTACAGAATAGAGGGATACCTCCTGGGGTTACTAACAGGCCTATTTATAACCCCAGGAGTAAACCTAGGCACAATATGTAATTACAACATTACCCCTGTACCATACCGTGGGGCTTTGCCGCCGCACCCCAACCCACGTAACTTCCCAATTTGGACAGATTCTTCCGCTCCGCTCTGCTCCGCTTCGATCCAGCGTCTGTCCCGATATGGTATATGAGCCATACCATAACAAATCTCCACCTTGGCGAATATCCAGCCCCTTAGGAGAAAAATACCTGGGAGTTACACCTGCACCACGGTGGGTTGGGCCACCATGCTTCTCTAGCAACTGCAAACATTCAACAAGTCCAAGCAATGCAAGAACTTGTTGATAGTAACTGGCTTGGTCAACATATCAGCTGCAATCTCATGAGTATGAACCTTCTGCAACGGTATCTCCCCAGAAGCAATCAACTCTCTGATCTTGTGATACCTGACATCAATGTGCTTGGTTCTCGCATGGTACACCTGGTTCTTAGCCAGATAAATAGCACTCTGACTGTCACAATGCAACTGAACTCCACCTTGCTCAATGCCCAGTTCCTTTACTAGCCCAGCAAGCCATAAGGCTTCTTTAGCAGCTTCAGCTACTGC
>NW_018164700.1:724206-725265 GCF_001263595.1 Phalaenopsis equestris | reverse complement strand
CGTTTAAAGCCAAGGGAAGCCTAAGAGTCTTTTGGGGCCAGCCGCAACTTATTGAATAATCTGCTGATAAGGTATCTCTGCAAAATGCTTTAGAATTTTTTTTTTTTTTTTTTGAAAAGAAAAAAAAATTAAAATATATTTTAATATATTCTTGATTAAGCTTCCTTAATCAAGAACCCCTTAATTAAAATATTAATTTTAATTAACAAATTTCAAAAAACTTTACTTCCTTCTCCGGACCTTCTCCGCAAGGGAATATTTATTATGGAGTAAATATTTCCCGTTTAGAGCAAATATTTTCCTTCCCAGATCCGTAGCAAACGACAATGGAAATTCTTTCGCCTTCCTTTTCTGGATGTCTTTCATCAACCCGAACGGGAAGCCTGCCTGTTCCACGTCCTCCCTGAGCCGCTGCGATCTCGTAACTCCCAAGCCGCGAATATCTCGGAAGCCTCCTGCAATGAAAATTAGAAATAGCCTCCAGCACTAGAATATTCCTTTGGCACAAAGCAAATATTCCATTCCAATTTTAGCCTTCAATCCGCCAATTACTCTCCCAGCAAAAACCCAAGATTCTCTCCGCCAAAATTGGTTTTCCTTTCCAGCCAGAAAAGGAAGTTGCGCGCTTTAGGAAGCCAAGGGAATCTCTCGCCTCCTGCTATCTTCTGCTTTGGCAAGTGAAACTCGGCCAAAAAAGGAAATAAATTGCACAGCCACCTCCAACAGCCGCCGAACTTTTCCTTCCTCGTCGAAAAGAACTATAGTTCTGCGACCTTCCAGTCGCAAATCAGCTATTCCCAAACGTCACGCCTCTCGTGCGAACAGGGATCCCGCCAGGTGCGTCCTCCCGAGCCGCGAACGGGAAGCTACTGTCCCTCCTGTTCGCTCGCGATCCGTCTCCCTTAGCCGCCGCGCGATCGAGAGCCTCTCCTAGCCGCGAACTCCCTCTCCTTCGACAGAGATCGCCGAGTCCGAAAAAACCGCTAAAGCTTCTTCCTCGCGCTGACGAAATTTCTTCCTTGCCCTAAAACCTGTCTCTGATACCACTTGTTGAGAAAA
>NW_018164700.1:678530-723967 GCF_001263595.1 Phalaenopsis equestris | reverse complement strand
ACCCACGTAACTTCCCAATTTGGACAGATTCTTCCGCTCCGCTCTGCTCCGCTTCGATCCAGCGTCTGTCCCGATATGATATATGAGCCATACCATAACATCTTTGATAAATAAACAACAATTCTTTCATCATTTTAATTAACAAGATATTTTTTCTAAAATTAGTGATAATTAACACAACTAATCCCATACTACTTTTACTTGATGCATTATTTATTCCATCATCAATCTTGGTCGACCGCGCCTAAATAAATTTGCTCAAGGTTGTAGTTTCGGTAGCACAGCTCTCCTCTTCTTCTCCCTGTTTCCGCCATTGACGATTGATCCATGGCTCCTTTCCATAGGGAACGAGGTGGCCTCATAGGATATAGCGAGGTGGGGACGAACGGTAGAACCAGACCAACGGCAGCCATGGAGATGTCTCCGGCAATCTGGAGCCGGCTACCAGACGACCTCCTCGATCGCATCCTCGCCCTTCTCCCCCTCCACTCCCTCCTCTCCCTCCGCTCCACCTGCAAACGCTTCCGCTCCCTCCTCCTCTCTCCCTCCTTCATCTCTCAACTCAAATCCAACAGCCAGCGCCCCACGGCTTACTTCCTCCTCTCCCACCCCCAATTTTCTCACAGCTTCCTTCCACTTTACGACTCTGCTGTCGATTCATGGCGCAAGCTTCCCATCTCTATATCCACTTCTTCCTCCTTCCAGCTCCTTTCATCTTCTTCCGGCCTCTTATGCTTCTCTATCTCGCATCCTTGTTCTTCTTTTTCTTCTCTTCTTGTCTACAATCTCGTCACTCTGTCCTCAAAGATCATCGCCTCTCCCAATAAATCTTCCTGCCCTGCAATCTTAATCTCCTACCCTTCCCCATCCCCTCACGGCTACAAGATCTATCTCCCCAGCTCCTCATCCGCTTCCTTCTTTCTATACAACTCCGATTGCAGCTCTTGGACACGCTTTCCCCTTCTCGAACCACTGCTCGCTCTCACCAATACGCATCAAGATCCCGTCTTTTTCAACGATTTTCTCTATTTCACCACCCCGGAGCCGTTCTCCGTCGTCGGATTCGATTTAAACGCTGGAAAGTGGGGAACTGAGGTGGCTCCCGATTTGCCGCCGGAGCTAGCGTTCGTCCGGCTGGTGAGCAGCGACGAAGGGAAGAGGTTGTTTCTCGTTGGTGGCGTGGGAAGGGATGGAATATCGAGGAGTTTGAAGGTGTGGGAGATGGTGGGGACGGAGCATTGTCGGTGGGAAGAGGTGGGGAGGTTGCCGGAGATGATGTGCCGGAAGTTCGTGTCCGTGTGCTATCATAATTACTCTCATGTGTACTGTTTGTGGCACCAGGGGATCTTATGTGTTTGCTGCACGACGTGGCCGGAGGTCTTGTTCTACAATTTGGGAAGGGGGACGTGGCACTGGCTCCCTAAATGCCCGCTGCTTCAGGAGAAATGGAGCTGCGGATTTCGCTGGTTTTCCTTTGCTCCGGATCTGTATGCTATGGTTTGAAAACTTCACTGTAAAAATGTCGTTTTTTGTTTGTGCCTGAAAGATGTTTGTGGACTTGGCTCAAATCGTTGTCATCCATTTACCATTTTTTTGCTTTTTTGAGCTGCAGTGATTCAGCTTTCAGGCAGTTTGGTTCATGGTGATTTGTAATGTATTATAAGTTTGGGTGTGCTTTCTTATCTCAATGTCTGAAGTTCAGCACAACTAAGAATCATTATTCGGCTGTGGCTATTATTTTTTTTTTTCTAGATGCTGGTTAAATTTTATACATCTTTTAGATGATATAATCTTTGATTAAGTTGATATGCGAATTCTTGTATCTCTATATGTCAAAAAAAAAATATTATGTGGAAATGATTCATACGTGCCAATAGGTGTACTTCGAGTGTGTTCGGGGTGTACTCCATACGTGAGGTTCAAGTGTGTTCGGGTGTGTTCGGGGTGTACTTGTTCGGGGCGCACTCCATGTGTACATCTCTAATTTACACATAGGGATGATCATATGATCTATACATAATATTTTCTCTTACTTGGTAGCCTTAAAAGTCATGAAAAGAACTGTTAACTGTTTAAAATATCTTAGTAATAAATTATAGGGGAATCTTATTACTTTTGTTCTTTTATTATAGTAAAGTTTTATTAGGCGAATTAATTGTGTTTTAATTTTATTAGACCTTCCTTATAATTTTAATATTATGGCGGAGCTATACATTTTGGACTTTTAACGTTTTGTAGATGTTCTCATTGGAGAGTAGATCGGAAGCCAAAGTCGTGATGTTGATATCGATGTTGAGATTCTGCTTAACATGGCTATTGACGTGGATGCTGGAGGTTGTCTAGATTTAGAAAAATATTTTTCTAATGTTGATTTTATGCATATGATATTATTGATAATTTTATTTATATTTAGGAAATGGACTTGTATCTTAACTCAGCCGTTAGCCCTATGTATTCTCTCAGTGAGCAATATATGAAGGCCTTTCTCCCACTTTTCTTCATTTTCATGCTAATACACTCACTTAAGCACGTGAGTGTATTTTATAGGGGGATAACTTCTTAGGACAGGCTTACCACTTCTTACTCTCTGAAGGGGCGCCTTTGTGCCTCCTATGGGAGCCTTTGCGCCTTCTATGGATGATCGACTTAAAAGGGGGTGCATTTGCTCCCCCATTGGGTGCCCAAGCTCCCAGTTATATTGGGCATGATTTTGTTTATCGAGAGACGAGTGCTTTTGCGCACTGAGCCGTCGGTCCGCAAAATTTCTTGTTTTAAGCCAATTTCGAACGACATATCTTTTGAGACTTTCTCGGGTATTCCTCAACCAATTCCCAGTGAATGAGAGAAGAGTTAGAGAGGATGATTTCTATGATCTCGGGGTGCATTGTTCGCGTCGGATCAGAGAAGAAAAATTGTGGAGTGTCTTGTAAGTTTATTCGTGTGAGAGTGAAGAAGAAACTTGTGTGAGTCCTTTATAAAATTATATGATTTTCATAGTGATTTTAAGATAGTGTGGC
Organism: Phalaenopsis equestris; assembly: GCF_001263595.1. Classification (NCBI taxonomy): domain Eukaryota; kingdom Viridiplantae; phylum Streptophyta; class Magnoliopsida; order Asparagales; family Orchidaceae; genus Phalaenopsis; species Phalaenopsis equestris. The sequence goes on along the minus strand of NW_018164700.1, from coordinate 720,950 downwards.
TCCGTGGTTTTTTCTCGTTCTCGGGTTTTTCCACGTAAAATACTCGTATGTTTTTTTGGTTGTTTTGATTATTTCTCTGTGCTTAAATTTATTGTTCCGGGTTTTTTCGAATCTTAGGATCCTATTTCACATTGAAACTAGAAGGAAATTCTTTCGGAGTAGTTTCTCTCAACAGTAAGTAAGCGTAACAAGCTCACGAGCTAGCTCGAACTCGACTATTAAATGAGCACGCGAGTTGAGCTTATGTAGCCAAGAAATCAAGCTCGAGCTTAATCAAACTCGGCTCAAGAGGATGTCGGTTTAGCCCGATTACATTAATTAATGCATTAATTAATCTCATTGTAGTATATTAAATATTTTTTTTAGTTTTACATAAAAATTTAATATATTTTTATTTAAATTTTCAAAATTGAGTTTTCAAACTGATAGTAGAGCTCAAGTTCAGGCTATAAGCTCAAGCCAAACATATATCTCAGAAGTCAAGCTCGAGTTTAGCACGGCTCAAGCTTCGCTCAACTTGTTACTGCCCCCACATAAAACTAATTGACATGAAATAGGACATCTCTCTCACTTTGTACCTTTTACTACACAAATCATAAGTTGATTTAGAAAAATAAACCTCTGATGTTAATGCTGATATTTTGTTTATAGTTGTGGTTGACATCAAACAAAACTTCTGATGTTAATGTTGATTTTTTTAAAAAAAATTGTGGGCTATATGGATTTATTAGTAATTTTTCATACTTCATCTCTCCAATAAATTAATACTTTTTGGCATATGGAGTTGGTATAGGTCTTTTTTTCTAACTTGTTGCCCCAGTTGCAAGTAGACACTAATCACTAATTTGATAGAGAATACATTAATTATTAATTTTTAACTTAAATTATCATTATGATTCAGCCTTTCAGAAAATAAAAATAAGTCAATTTTTAAAATATTTTTTTTTTATTTTGTTTCATTATTGGCTATAATAATGATATATATATTTATATGTTTATATATCAATGTCATAATTAAATCACATCAATTATAGACATAAGAAATAAAGGCATCCTATCTATATATATTATCTTAATTAACCCACATCAATTATGGACATAAGAAATAAAGGCATCATATCTATCTATTTTAAATGCGAATTGGTTGGAGAGGCGCATAATTACTCTTGAACTATATTTATGCCTAAGTATCATGCATAGGCTGAGTTACTGTCAATGAATTATTTAAAGAAATTTCAATAATAATTTGACTTGTAATTATGTGGAGCAAACTTGAATCAGGCCATAAAATAAATTTCAAGGTTACGCCGTTTTAATGGAGATGTTGAAAAAATCCAGTCTTTGAAAACCAATCCGAAGGCAAGTGCATGCGCAGCAGGATTTTTCAAAGCCCTTATTTTTTCTGTTTTAGAAATTATTGTTATTGTTATTAATATTAACACTATATAGAGCTGGTCATTTATATATTGAAACTTGAAGTTGATTCCAATATTTTGAAAGCTTTATATTGAAAAGTTTAATGGCCTTGGCTAAATAAGGATTCATTAAGTGTTTATAAAAAGAAAACATTTAAATAGTTGTACATTAAAAATGTGTTAGGATTGACCTTAAGAGATCTAACTGTACGGAAGGGAGGAGTATAATGAAGGATGTTCCGCTGCCATGAGATCGCGAGGTCTACTTGATTGACTGAGTAAATTCATGTTAGCCAAGCTGACAAGGCTGAAACCTACTGAACCACAGGGAAGACAAAAAGACAACTGGATGATCCAAGGACAGACAATTGAGTCATAAACGAGAAAAATGAGCATCTGAATCAATCACTACATGGAAGCCGGCCCAACACGATCATCTACCCTCCAATAAGGCAAATTCAAGGGAAGATTTAATATCACAGTATCTCCGACCATTCTACGAAGGCTCTAGAGGCTCTTCACCAGGGATTAATGTTTGACAACCATACTAGATCAACTGATCGACTCACGCGACTAAGTTAAGCCGACCGAGAAGATCCCATCAACCCATGTCTACCTAGCTCAATCGACCGAGCAGATCTTGCTGACCCAAAGTCAGCCAAGTTTAGCCAGTTGGGTCAGAAAGCAATGAGACGATAAACTCATACATGTAGAAAACCAAAAATACTCTAATACAGACTTTTTTAAAACATGATGTAATATCATTATTGTAAAATCTCCTCTATAAATAAATACAAGAACTATATTCTGAATAAGACATGATTGATTACTCTTCATTATTTTTTTTTTTGCGTCTCTTTCTATCTTTTCTTATTTACACTTTATTCCTTAGATGTGATTCACAAATAAATTTGATTTCAGCAAAAGCTAGGTCTTAATTTTAATTATTTTATTAAATCTAATTAGAAATTAATGTGAAATTTAAGCCAAACAATCCATTCACAAATCCTAAATTATATTTTTACATAAAATAAATAAAATTTTAATAATAATTATTCCCAAAGAAAAGTCTCAAATGGCCTCTAAACGTTTCCTTTTGAGCATATTCCTCGGGACATTATAAAGCATGCTCATTACCATTTTAGACCGATCAACGGCAGAAAAAGCTGACTTGGCTTTTACATTATTTTGCGCAAGTGGCGATGTCCTTCCGTCGGCTGAACTCTTCAATTCACGCAACAGAATAATTAAAAAAAAATGATACTATTAGTCACGTTGTTTCAAATTAATTACAATAAGATATTACGTGACTAATAGGTTATATATGTTCTACAATAATCGGTAAAATATGTATACTTTTGCGAATTATTAAATTTAAGTATATTGAAAACATTTTCCTATTTTTATTGGTTCAACTCTACGTCCAATATTAAAATTCTTAAATAAAAATTAATCTGTATTTGTCATTTATGCTTCATAAAAAAATAAAATAATGGGAAAAAAAAATAAATCAATGAAGCATATATGTCTATGCTTGACAATGGATGTTGTCGACCGTTGTGATCATCTAATTATTATCGTTCAACTACTATCTCCTACCAATTATCGGTTAATGATGACCTCTAAATAATGATTTTTGAATTGTCATTGCAAGACAACTCTTACTTATTCATCATATCACATTACCATCATTTTTATATCATTTCCTTTCAACTATCATCCTTCCACCATTATTTCTCAATTATCCTTACTAGATCATCATTTTCATTTTATAATTTCAGCTTATATAATTCCACTAAATTGGATAAGGCATTAAAACGATATATTGGACAAAAACATTAATTTTTTTTTTTTATTTTTTATTTTTTTTTATGGTGGAAGCTTAAAGATATAAGTGATGGTGGGTGATTATCTTTATCATTCTTCTTATAAGATGGTGGATCTTATAATTAGAAATAAATGTATCGAATGTTGTTAATTAACAAATATATGATGTCAGTCAACAATAGATGTTGGATGGCGGTAAATGTTTTACCAAGTCATTTTTTTCTTATAAAAGGAGATAACCACTTAGAGGGAAGAAGCATTTTATATTATTAGCTGATAAATTATCAAACATTGACCGACATTTAATAATGTTATCGTAGGATTTTTAGACATCATGTAAAATTTAATGGCATGTTTCTTTTATATATATATATATATATAGAATGAAAAGTGAATTATCAAGAAGCGCAACATTGGCTTTAGTGATTGATTTGGTTAGAAATTGTCAAGAATCATATAGTGGTCAACAAAAGACACTAGATATCATGGCATAATGGTTCAACAACTTTGGTCTGTGTCCACTATCAACAAAAGAATAGTCCCATTAAGTGATGAAATACATGGGAGCTATAAACTCCCCATCCTCGTTATATATCCCATCCTTTCAAATTTAATATATCAACATCTTTCTATTACTTAGTCCTCTTCTTTATATCAAAACAATACTTTTATACATCAATCTCTCAACATAAAATTACAAAATTGGATGATTCGACCTATAATTAAGATGACTAGGTATGGCGGCATTATGAGCAATTTAGCTGGAACCTCAACAAGCCTCTTGACGACAATTAGTTGTATTTGGGTCATTTGATATATGTACAACAAGGTTGTTGACAGTTTGAGCATGCTCTTTTGTTGAGAAATTTAGGGTGAAAAAAAAAACAAAAATTGACACAAATCCAGAAGAACACAGAGATTTAACGAGGTTTGACAAAGATGCCAATATCATCGGGAGCAGAACAACGAATTTCACTATTTCAGGGGAGTCCAGTTACATACCCATAGGGTTACACATCATATATATAGATAAAAAAACCACAGATAAATTTATCAACCCGCCATCGCTCCCCCCAACCAACTAAATTCCAAGAGACACCTCTTTAATTCCAAGAGACACTCCTCTTCATTTCGCGAGACACGCCTCTTCATTTTCAAGAGACTTCAAATTCTAGTGCCGAATATCCAGCCCCTTGGGAGAAATACATAGGCCTAACAAATCTCCACCTTGGCTAATATCCCGCCTCTTAAGAAAAATACATATATCTAACATCTTTGATGTTTGTGCGATGATTCATTTTCACATTGAGGAAATTTGAAAAAGATGAGCTCAAATAAAATAAAAAACTTTGTGTGACGAGATCTTTAGGACCTTAGCCAAGCGCTTAGCAAAAGTAATCCTATCCCGATGATCATCCCTTTCTAATCATTGCAACCTAGCAAAGGGCAATAATTTATTGTGTGCTTGTGGGATGTTTCAAACCCAATTGGCTATTATGGGGTTGTCACAACCTTCATCAACTTTATTTATATGTTGAGAATCCTTTATAGAACAATTTATGATCGCTTTAGCATTTTGATATATATATTTTCAGACAAAAATCACATATTTACAATGTATAAAGTTATGCAAACATACTCTAAGATTCATCACATTTAGGGTTTGTAATTTTCTTAGTAACGTTGTTTTTGAGTGATACATTGCAAATACTCTTAGAATTTAGATCAAAATATCATGTGATTTTGATCTTGAGTTGGATAAATTTTATTTCTTACAAATATTTTTCTCGTTAGTTTCTTATTTTCTATGATCTTATGATAATTTACTTTCTAGTTTCTTTTATTTTTTTAGTTGAATTAAACTTGATTTGATACATCGTTTAAAGTGCACAAGCAATTCAAGTAGCCTTTTTACAAGAGAAATTCAAAAATTTGCCAAATTTGTCTTAAAATTCAAATTATTTTTTTAAATTATTAAAAATATTTTAACAAATTGTTTCAATGATTTCTTGTTACTTATTTCATAATTATTCATTCTATTAATCATTTTATTATACAACTCTTTGTATAAATATTACTATTTTATTTTTTCACAATAAATAAACTTTTTCATAAACCAACTCAAACTCATAAACTGTTTGACCTCAAATTTGATTAACTAATTAAGCTCAAGCTCAAATTAATCGTGGCTCAAATTCAAATTAATTAGTTTCATCCCTTATTTGCTTTCTTCATAAAAATATTAAACAATTTAAAATAGTATTGATGCGTGCTAGAAGATTCGTGGCAGTAGAAAAATGAATTATTGTCTTAGTATTGCACGTGAATTCAATACACATTCAGGCGAAAGTAAACAACTATTAGTGACACCATAAGTTTTTATGTGAAGAAACCGTAAACGGAAAAACCACACGACCTGACTCAGCTAAAGAGCTACATTGTAAAATAATGATTACAGTAACAACTACCTATCCAACAGGCGGAAAATGAGTTGCAAGATTTTACAAGTTATAACGTCGACGTGAGGATAAACTTGTTCTGAAGAACGAGCTTCGACCAATAGCGATCGGCGGTGGGCAACATGTTGTGATCGACGATGGTCGGTGGTTGACAACGGTCAATGGTTGTCAACAGTGGCAAGAGTGTTATTGAACTTCTGGTACTTATCAAAATTTTAAGTTCTTCCTCAAAACTCTCCTCCCCCTCATGAGAGAGGTTGGGCTCTATTTTTAGAGTTATGAATTTAATTAATGCAAGAATATGAACCACTTTCATCAAATGACCCAGAGGACTTCTCTCGATCAGACGTTGTTTAATGAAAATCTAGGTGTTTTAACATTGCAGGAATTGAGCTATCTTGGGCTTGTTGGATTGATCTTGTCTAGACGCTCGGTACTACTATAAGATCTTCAATTTGGCATCCATTTGACCTCCCAAATGGTTTGGAAAACTTCCAAAAGCTATTTAGTGTCTTGATTGAGACTTGATTTGACATAAATTGGACTAACTTTAGTATTATTGAGTTTGTCTTATCGAACTGATCAGTTTAACTATAAGTTTGTTGAAATCGGACTCCGATAACTTTTTATCAAAATTTGATCATTTTTTTTTAAAAAAATTATCTTGAGATCTGTGTCATACATCGAGATTCGTTACTACACGTTATTTTTGCAATTATTAGCTGTGGAGTACATCTGAATCTTTTTATATGTTGATTGTATTGGTTATATCATTATAATTAAAATATAATAAAATTCATATATGTGAAACCTGCACGAAATAATCAAAATTGCTATAATGAAGAAAACCTCAAAGAGATGATCTTTAGAAGCTCTCAATATGGCGCTCCCCCCACAACTTCACCTGAGTCTCTCCATCCCTCCTACTCCGTCTCCACCAAACGTCCCATTTCCGACGATGCTGGAGATCTCCGAGTCCTCCAGATCCCAAGGCCTCTGTCTCCGCCTGCAAACCCTCGGCCCATTCTTCCGCGTAACAGCCGTAGGACTCGCCGGAACAGAGCTCGGTAGAGCTGAGGGCTTCATCCATCCATGGTTCGGGGGCAAGGTTCTCCACCTCGATTCCATACGAATGAAGAGGGAGACGCTCGCCATGAAACGCTCTATCTTTGGCTTCGGCCTATTCGTCGGCGCCGTGGCCATTCGTCACGGCTTCGACTGCGGTGCCGAGCTCCTTGCCATTAATGATACTCCAGAGTTCCACTCTAGAGTATGCTTTTATATTACTTTACTAATACTGAATTTTTTTTTTTTTTTGAGGTTTGAATTTCGTCGGACACCTTATGTGCATTGTTGGTAATATGTTTCAGCTTGTAAGATTTTATACAAGGATGGGTTTCAGGGCGGTGCACGAGGTGGATGGCTCGTCAATGGTGGATCTGGCTCACATGTTGGTATGGGGAGGAAGAGGAACTCGGATGGACGCAGATATAGAAGATCTTTTGAGGAAATGGAGTAAGTGCCTCAGACCTTGATCTTCTTTTTTTTTTTTTTTTGGTTAAGTTTTTGTACCTGTCTTTATACTTCAAATGTTAAAAGGGTTATGATGTGCTCAGAATTTATTGAATCTGATTAGCTTTTATGGCCTGAATGTTAATTGTTAGAAAAAAAAAAAAATCTTCTGAATTTTATATTAGAATGAGCTCAGTTTCATTTCACTTTTTTTTTTGAATTCATGTGAATGCTATCCACTCTTCAATAATTTCATGCAATTCTGTTGATTCTCATATATTTTTCTATTAAATTTGTTTTTGTGAATCTCCAAATATTTAGTTATATTTGTGTTCTGCTATGTAGGCACTAAGAAATTCTTTTTTTTTCAAGAGATTCCATGTAGTCCTATAGGCGTTATGAAAATTTTCTAGAGATATCACCTCATATCTTAATTATGTTTACGAATGTTCTGTAGTGTAACTATATTGAGGAATAATATGTGATTCCTGAAATTAATAACCCATATGATAAAATTAGTCTTATTTTTATACAGAGGGTGCTGGAATATTCTCACGGAATTTGTTTGCCTTAATTGTTAATGTCCAACTTATTGTTAAGTCTGGTTAATCAATTTGAATTATTAACACGAAGGAAGATTTACACATAACACTCAATTTACACATAACACTCAATTCCTACGCATGAAAAGGTGTATTTCAACTTTTAAAAGTTAAAATGTTGGTAATTTTCATGTGGTATGAAAGCTTTGGGCGGTATAAACTATAAATATAAAAAGTAAAGTTTAGATGTAAATATGCAAATACATATGAATTGACGGTATGTATGTAAATGCCCCTAATGATTTTCATAGCATTTCTGTTATATCAGTTTGAGATCAATTTGATAATTTCATAAATATGAGTTTGAGATCAATTTTTTGTTATCTGATATCATTGAACTTTAAATGTATGTCTTTACATGGCAGCATGGACAAAATGACATGGGAGTATAATTTTACGTGAAATAATTTATATTGTTTGGTAAAAAAATATGAATTTTTAATGTCGGATTTGTTGACCTTTGTGTGTCCGTGCCATGACTATATCAATCAATAGCATAAAAAACAAAACCAAGCAAGGATCGTCTTAGTACACAAATCGAGGTTGAAATGCATTGTGTGAACAAGAGGGAGGTGCCAAGAGGAAGGACTAGTTGAGGGGAAGGATGTCATATGATTGCAACTGTCATATATACACCAACCATACATACTTGGTAGGTACAACTTTCTCTTTAAACGGAGATGATGTGAGGAGGCTATTTTTGGGAGAGATACTGAAACCAATTTGAGAGATTTGAAGCAAAAACTTGGAATTGAAGCATACAAAACAAGAAAACACAGAAACACCAGATTTAACATGGAAACACTCGAGAACAAGAAAAAATCAGAAGCCACACCACGCCAAGAAATCCACTAAGAAGAAAATGAGGAGAGCTGAACAAATTATACCACACTCAAGCCACTTCTCTCTTTGGAACACTTGAAGCACTCACTTCTTTCGCACAAGAGAAAACTCAAAATCAAATCCTTCAACGTGCACTATTCCAGTAGCGAAGCCAAAACTTGAAGTCTTTAAGTGTAAATTGGTTGAATTTGGTTATCGACATCAGCATGCCACGATAGTGGCACTCCAACAGACGATTGGGCGCTGACCATCGGGCTCTGCAATGTGGAGCTCTCGAGTTCTGAAGCCTGGATTGGGCATTGTGGCGTTGTTGGTCTTGGTGTTGAGGCACTGCATTTGGGCCTTGCGGTGCTCCTCTTCGAATGTTGGAATGTCATGCTTTCAGGTTCTGAAACTTGTACTGGGCACGTCAACTCTGCCTTCTGGGTGCTGAGGCACCATGTGTAGTAAAAAAAATTTCCTTGAAGCCAGAAGCACAAAAACACCAGATTTAACGTTGAAACACTTGAGAACGAGAAAAAATCAGGAGTCACACCACACCAATAATTCCACTATGAAGAAAATGAGAAGAACTAGACAAATTATACCACACTCAAGCCTCTTCTCTCTGTGGAACACTTGAATCACTCACTTCTTTCGCACAAGAGAAAACTCAAAATCCAATCCTTCAACATGCACTATTCCAACAGCGAAGTCAAGACTTTAAGTGAAAATTGTTTGAATTTGGTTATCGACGTCGGGGTGCCACGATAGCGGCACTCCAATAGATGATTGGGTGCTGACCATCAGGCTCTGCAATGTGGAGCTCTCGAGTTCTGAAACCTAGATTGGGCATTGTGGCGTTTTTGGTCTTGGTGTTGGGGCACTGCATTTGGGCATTGGGCCTTGCTGGAGTGTCATGCTTTCAGGTTCTAAAACTTGTACTGGGCACGTCGACTCAGCCTTCTGGGTGGTGAGGCACCATGTATAGTAAAATTTCTTTTCAGGGGCATTTATCGCTAAACCCAATACATGGGAGATAACCATTCCCGTGTATTGAACAAATTATACCACACTCAAGCCACTTCTCTCTTTGGAACACTTGAAGCACTCACTTCTTTCGCACAAGAGAAAACTCAAAATCAAATCCTTCAACGTGCACTATTCCAGTAGCGAAGCCAAAACTTGAAGTGTAAATTGGTTGAATTTGGTTATCAGCATCAGCATGCCATGATAGTGGCACTCCAACAGACGATTGGGTGCTGACCATCGGGCTCTGCAATGTGGAGCTCTCGAGTTCTTAAACCTGGATTGGGCATTATGGCGTTGTTGGCATTGGTGTTGAGGCACTGCATTTGGGCCTTGTGGTGTTCCTCTTCGAATGTTGGAATGTCATGCTTTCAGGTTCTGAAACTTGTACTGGGCACGTCAACTCTGCCTTCTGGGTGCTGAGGCACCATGTGTAGTAAAAAAAATTTCCTTGAAGCCAGAAGCACAAAAACACCAGATTTAACGTTGAAACACTTGAGAACGAGAAAAAATCAGGAGTCACACCACACCAATAATTCCACTATGAAGAAAATGAGAAGAACTGGACAAATTATACCACACTCAAGCCTCTTATCTCTGTGGAACTTTTGAAGCACTCACTTCTTTCGCACGAGAGAAAACTCAAAATCCAATTCTTCAACATGCACTATTCCAACAGCGAAGTCAAGACTTTACGTGAAAATTGTTTGAATTTGGTTATCGGCGTCGGGATGCCACGATAGCGGCACTCCAACAGATGATTGGGTGCTGACCATCAGGCTCTGCAATGTGAAGCTCTTGAGTTCTGAAACCTAGATTGGGCATTGTGGCGTTTTTGGTCTTGGTGCTGGGGCACTGCATTTGGGCATTGAGCTTTCCCGGAGTGTCATGCTTTCAGGTTCTAAAACTTGTACTGAGCACGTCGACTCTGCTTTCTGGGCGGTGAGGCACCATGTATAGTAAAAATTTCTTTTCAGGGGCATTTATCACTGAACCCAATATATGGGAGATAACCCTTCCCAACCCCCCACCCCCCCTCCTCACGACAAACTCATTGTCAAGCTTGATCGGCGAAACAAAGTTTTTTGAGCGACCAATTGATTAAAACAATCAAGCTCCACATAAACCTAAAATAACTTCTATGAACTTAAATAAACACGAAAATAACTAAATATACAATGCAAAATGTAAAAATTGAAGTTAAATTGAATACTTCAAATGTAATGCAAATAATGTTTGACGGGAATCAAGATGAACATAAAAGGCTTATTAGGAATAACAATTTTTTTTTTATTGTGAGCAATGAACATAACCTCTTTGCATTCCAACTCTTTTAACAAAGTGCTAAAATGAATTGGAATATATTCCTATTTTGAATAGAAAAGGTGCCACTTAAGGTCCACTCAATTAAAATATTACATATGTAGATGAATCATTCCCTTCTTAAGTAAAGACAAAAATTTCAAGTAACATTAGCCCATGAATCTAAATTGGAATCTAATCTAAAATTTTAAATTAGGATTCAATATGTACACACATCACCTATGCACAACACTTATGCACTAGTGGACAAAAGATGTTATCATGTTATGAAGTTTCAAATGAAGCTCTGCACGCATTAGAATGTTCACACAGATAAAATATTGCATGTGTTTCACGAGACATTCTTCAACTTAAATATATTGCCCCAAAAGACATAAAAATCATCTAAAACATGCAAATATTTTAAAATATGCTTAACCCTTGAAGTTTAAAAAAATTCACGTGTGTTTCGAACGTTGTATTAAACATTTAAAACACTTAACTCTATGAATGATGCACGATTTGAATTTAGATTCAAGCTAAATTATGATTCACATTGAGTAACATGCTATTAATCCGAATTCTTCAAAATATCTTTTTTCAAAAGATATCATTCATAATTAGTTGATGTTTTATGCTCTCGAGTAGACAAGACTAGACCTCCATAAAGCAAGAGTGATTCTCCTCCTCACAAAGATATGAGTAGATAGGACTGATACTTTTAATGATATTTGGGTAATAATCTTAAGTAAATGACGAACATATATGCTTCAGATATTCTTCAATATTTGTTCTCATGATGATCGTGTTAAATGTAAATCCCAACTGAAATGATTTATTTTTAAAATCAAGCTTTTAAATTTTATAACTTTTAATATTCATGTGAAATTCTATAACATAAAATTAAAAACGAACTTTATTCATTTTTATACTAGTTTATTGAGGGTGGTAAATTTGATATTACCTTTTTTACACATGGAGCTGATGTTGTAATAAGTATACTACTACATTCATACTCAAAATAATTTGTACTAATAAGAACATGACTCAAATTTTTGTCCACATTGTTTGGCTTAATAACTCCATAGATATTACAATTACGGCTTGTGCTCTCTGATCGGATGGTTTGGCCTAACTATTCAATTATATTATGTTCACGGTTGTAGCCTATATATTCCCAAGTGACTTCCTACCCTTCTGAGTTGTGAATCATATACTAAATCCGATTGAGTAAAAAAGTCATTCGCTAGGTGGCATCGACTTGAATTTATTCTCTTAGATAAATATTTCACCCCAGGTTTACAAGGATCTTTCAAGATCTAATTAATAAAAATTCATGTAAAATCAGAGTTAACAGTTTCTCTTTGCAGTTATACCAATTGGATCAATTGGTTTAAGAGGGATTTAAAGTTATAATACAAATGGGATGGCTGCGACAGATTGGCAATTTCAATGAAGGATTAAATTTCTTTAATCAATGCTCATTGAGTATGGTTTTGTGAATTTGTCCTCCTTATATGCAGGTTATCTTGACATGTCTAATATTGTATGATTTAACTTAGTTTTCATGCAACATCTTACTTTTTTTTCTAACTCATCAGATGAAAATCAAAACATACAAAATTCAAGAATTCTGTTATCTGCAGCACCTTAACAAGCGAAAGAATCTGTGTTGCGTGTTTCCATGCTAAAAATTGGGCCTGTAAAGAAACATCGGTCTTAGATATTTTAGTCTCTTTTAATTACACACAGGAGCACTTAAAGAAATTAGAAAATGGGATTCATATTTCTTACGCTGCAAACCAAGAAAACTTTTATTATACTCTTTTCTAAATTCACAGTTCTTCTATAGTTCTTCAGAATTAAGAGCGACCTTCACCTCTAACGTTGACAGAGAATTCTTTTGATACATCTTTGCATCCACAGAAGGAAATATTGTGTGAATATTCTTTTTTCTTCCCTCCAAGTGCTCTACTATGATATTTCCTCTAATTGTGCTTGGAAATTGTCTCATGCAACAAATTTCTTATTTAGTGTTGTTCTGGATGTTAATTTTTATAAGTTTGTGTGGTATAAGAAGCATTCCTTGATATATTTTAGGAAAATTTACATACATAGCACACAATTCTTATGTATTTATATATCTCACACCTAAACTTTCATATTTATATACATAGCACTTTGTTGCTTTAAATATATGCATAAAAAGGTGGATTTCACTTTTTAAAAGTAATAATAATGCTATTGTTGATGTGATATTAAAGATTTGAGTGTTATGTGTGTAAATATGAAAGTTTACATGTGAGATACATAAATACATAAGAATTGTGTGCTATGTATGAAAATGCCCCTATATTTTATTTATATGGGGAACATGCTTTCAAAATAGCTTCAAAGCATTCTAAATGGTGCTTTTCATCCCTGATTTTTTTTGCGCTTTGTTTCGGTTTTGAGGAGTGCAATTGTCACTCTTTCTTTGAATGCTTTTACTCCATGTAGTTGATCATGAATCCATTCCCCAACCATAGATTTATTTTTCCTTTTCTAATGCTTCAACTTTGCAATTTCTTCACTTTGCATCACGCTACCATCATAATCGTTTGATTCGAAAAAAATGTTCTATTACCTGCGTGGGTTCAGAGTGCGAACATCTGGCAAGAAAGAAATAATAAGTCTTGTAATTCCATTTTTTGGTGGGGCCGAAATTAGAAATCTCGTATTAATTGGCAAGTTAGGCACAAGGTGAGTAATTGAAAAGCCAAGGCTTTGGAATGATGAGATGGAAGATTTTTCTGCTAAATCTTTGCTTACTGAAGTTTTGGCTCCCCCATCTCTTTTCTACTAGTTTTGTAATCTTTTACCGCTTGAGAAAAGCTTCTCTGGGTGGCTGTTATCTCTCTTTGATTTTTCCATGTGCTCAAATGGTTATGATCCTTTCTTTTTTTTTTTTTTTTTTTTGAATGTGCTTAGTTCAGTTGTAAACTATTCTTAATGTGGATCATCAGGATAGCTTGTACAAATACTTAACTGATCCAGTTTTGATTAAGAGTTTAGAGTTTTTATCTGTAACTGCACAAAATCTTTTAACAATTGGTTTAGTTTTCTTTTGATTGGTGCGGATGATTGTTGTTTCGAGATCTTTTGACTTGGACGATATCTAATTAAGTCATTTTTTTTCGGAGTTATTGTCAAGTTGTAGTTTTTCCTTTTTGTTTTTGTTTAGCTTAATCCTTGCAAGTTTGTGATTGTTGTTTATATTAATTTGAATTGAGCTCAGGCTCTCAATTTTCAAGGGAAAAGATATCTCATTTTTATTTTTGTGCTTCAATGATGGTAAATGTTTAATCTGTTTTCTTCTCCATATCTAATATATGTACGTCCATAATCATTCATTCTCTTTCTCTTTATGTAATCTGGGTGGACCATCTATGTGTCAGATAAATAAATGTTGCCTCCCACCCTTGTGGGGATCAGATCTTCTCTGTTCTCTTTAGCTTTTCTTCAGGCTTGGAGAAAATATCCAGTCTTCTTCTGCACCCTTCTTACACAAGTCACTTTCGAGTTATATGTACTCACGAACGAACGATGTAAGACTCTCCATCCTTAAAAGATTCTAACACTAAGCATTCAAATGATTATGCTCTAATATATCATCTTATATATTTAAATTTTAATTTTTACATAAATGAAATCTTATCTGTTCATAAAAAATGAAAAGTTAAATAGCTTTACTTTTGACGTGATATAAAGATTTGGGTGGAATATATGAAAATAAAGGGTAAATTTTGTGTTCCATATTGAAATATGGAGGTATGCCTGTAGGACTTTAAATGAACCAATACACTTGCTGAGTAATTTGAACTTGGCTTGATTAATGTTCCATGTTTGCTCAAATTAATAAGTAAATAATTTAAATATTTTGTTGAAATTCAAATCTTAAATAAACTAAATTTGAACAAAGTAAAATTTATTTATTACTGTTCTTAAATAAGCTCAATTTTTCTTCAGTAAATAGTTTCTTAAATATTATGTACTTGAATGAAATTATTTAAAAAAAGAATTATTAACTATAATTTATTTAATTCAATATTTCATAGAAGCGTATTATAATTTAATATGAAAATGTATATAAATTTGAAATTTTTTTCTTTTGGTGTCAATTTGGATGAACTAATTTGTTAGTCATTATTTATGTTATTTTATTGGAGGAAAATTTATTTAAAACTTATATACTATTTTATATATTTTGTATAATCTAGTTAGATGTAATTTAAACTTTTTTCAATAAATTATGTATTTATATTTGCAAAATCATTTTTGTTGAGAATTTTAGGGCAAATAAATAAGAATCGATATAAATCCAAAAAAAAAACATAAAGATTTAACGAGGTTCGGCAAATATGTCTACATCCTCGGGAGTAGAGCGACGACTTTTTTTCAATTCTAAAAAAGAGTATAAAATACAGAATTAAGACCTAGAGTTACAAACAAGACATATATATAATCCTGAAGTACAATATGTAATCACAGAATTATCCCTGTACCGTACTACGTGGGCGTTACCCCCCAACCCAAGTAATGAAACTCCCCAGATTGGACAGATCCGATCCACTCCGCTCGCGAACTCTGCTCCGCTTGGGAGCTCCGCTCCAGCATTTGTCCCTTATCTGGTATATGAGTCATACCTAACAATTTTATATAAAAATCACGCAATTTTTTAAAATCTTAAATTGCCTATTAACTTTATATGAAAATTAAGTGTAAATCAAAATTTTTATTTTATATAAAAAATTAGTACTCATCCAATTTTTTAGCTTGTCCCTTAATATTAACAAGTGAAGTACAAATTAAAGGTGATTATTAAAAATTATACACAAATTAAATATACACATGTATGTGAAAGTTTAGCTCAATTTTAAATTGAAGCTGAATAACCTATGAATATGATTTGACCAAACTAAAGAAGAAATATTAGTTCCTGTAGACCAAATTACAGCTTCCTGAGCTTCTTTTATGAATCCTCCTCGTCTCTGTTTGAGAATACTGCAATAGGAGTTCTCATGTAAAATTACATCAGTACTTAAATCAGAATGCGTCCTATTAAATGCAAAATTAAATAATTTGATACGTGGGAGCCCATAAAATAATTTTTATGTTTTGAGATATCATTTCACCAATCTTATCGCATCATCCTTCTCCGCCTTTGTTCCCTTCAAATTTTCGGTCACGCGCCTCAAGTGCCCTGCTCCTTCAGTCTCTTGAGTTTTGATTCGTGTAGAAAGAAGCTTTCTTTCGAGGAGAATATGAGGAGTTGATATTAGCAGAGGGAAGAAGTCAGGGGTAAAGAAGCAGGGTGGGATGGAGATGGGGAGTTACCTAAACAGAACCTTGGCGGTGTACTTCCAAATAACTCGTCGGAGGAGGCGCTCCAGCGGAGGCGGTATCTCTGTATCTCAAATTTTCCGTCGATTTCGCTTCACAGCCAACCTTTCCAAGCGATGGGAGTCGGCGGCAATGAAGCGTTCCAATCAGGTCTAGTTTTTTCTATCGCTCAAATGTTTCAATTTTGCGACCTTGTTTTTGCTTCCTGCTTGGCTGGTTGAAGCCATGATAAGTTGGCGATGATTGCAATTTTTATGCTCTAAAGAGAGTTTTGTAAAAAAACTACATGTTTTAATCTTCCAAGAATTTAATGCTCCCTTCTGCTTTCTTATAAAATGACTTTCAATTTTTTTAATTACAGACACGTGCCTTAATTTTAAACATCCTCATAAAATATTTTTTACATACATACCAACCAATTTCTATGTATTTACAAATCTAATACCTAAACTATACTTTTTTACCTTTTTCCACCCAAATTTTTCATATAGCATAAAAAATAACATTATTTTAAAATTTGAATAACAAAACCCTTGTTTGAATAATATTCAATCAATGATTATCCATGAATCGCACTCGAGAAAAAGAACGTAAATGAGGAGAGAGAGCTGAACAATAGAAAATAGTGTTATTCCTTCATTAAACGCTTGCCTTATTTGTAGATGATGTAGCATAATGATGATATTATGGATACTCCTTATTTGAGGAGATGATGAATTATTATGCTGTTCTGTTTCATTTCACTATCACTTTGGGCTTTGCCCCTTCGGGTGTTGGGAAGGCTGGTCTTATATGCGTCATTCATGCAGAAAAGAAACTTTTTTTGCTCCTCTTTTTATTACGGGCTGGATGATGGAGTATTGGCGATTATGATTTTTTTATAGGGAATTATAGCTTTTGGATGGGATGTCCCAAGCGTCTGCGCCTGCGTTGAATGGGTGAGATGGAGAGTTGATGGACGGCTGATAGAGCTTTGATTGGATTGAGGACATTTTTATTTGGTCCTTCAAGGATTGTTTTATGTGTCCTCTGATCCTTGCTAATGAAATCAGATTTAGAAAGGATGATAATACAATTATTATCAGAAGTCAATTTGTGGATTGATATAAGGTTGTGAGCAGAGTAGAGAATATCTGGTAAGAGGAGCTTACTTTGCGGAGTAGGTAGCAATCCTTGACCTGTGTATGTGATGGAATGCGTGGATCCATCACCAAGTGTCATGTCCCTGATACCGAATTGGTTGTTGTAGATGCTCTATCCAATATCCAGTCATGGGGCTTTGTGTTGGTCATGAGGGTAGTGTCTGATTTTGAGGATGGCTGCGGTAAAATTGGTTCTATGCCAGCACATGATGGTTGTGTGACCGAACTTACCACAGATTTGGCATGATATGCTTGAAGCCGTGGAGTTGCGGCCTCCTTTGTTGGGTTGGGATTGAGCAACCCCTCTCGGATTGGAGTTTCGGCCCCTTCCACGAAAGCTACCGCGTCCTTCTCTGTTGGTGGACCAATAAAGAGTGATGGCAGCAGCAGTAGCCTCCTTAGCTTGTTCCACAACAATGTTGGTTTCTTCGGTGAGTAGGAGGGAGTAACGTTCATCAATGTCGATGGGTTCAGATTGAGTTCTAATGGCTGATAAACCGATGGTAAGCCATTGAGAGTGTGCAAGATAATGCTGTCCAAGGTAATGCTGTCCACTATGGACTTGATGGCTAACAAATATTGTGACATGGTAAGATCTCCCATGGAACTGTTGTGCAGAGCAGTGCGTAAATGCAGGACCTGAGATCTGTTTATTTCTTGAAGTCGCATGGTTAGAGTACTCCAAATGGCTGTTGTAGAGTCCAGATTCAAACTGTAGGGAAGAATAGAGAAGGATATTGTAGATTAGATAGCGGCGGACAAATTTTGATCAATTAATTGCCATTGCTGTAAATCTGGATTTGTGGAGAAGTGTCCATCAGAGTGTTGAGTTTGTTTAGGTGGATATGTTTCGGTTCCTTCCAAAAAACCATCAAATTCTTTTGCCTTGAATAGTTTAAGTATTTGAGATTGCCATGTGGGATAGTTGTCACTAGAGAGGTAAACGTGGGCTATGATTCTTACATTTGACATGAGAAATTTGAGGACCGGGAGAATGGTGATAGCATTTCTGGAAGAGGATGAACGTACTTTAGATCCAGGGGTGGAAGAGTTACTGTCGGACATGTTATCTCGATAAGATAGATTGGAGCTGATCGAGATAGATCGAGGAATTGCATACAGATCTCACTGTGCTCCATATCGTCGAAAGGGCTGAGAAGTGACTCTGGTAAGGGTTCCAGGATTCAGTGGAGGAGGTAGAGATTTAGGTAATTCCCGACTGTGCTCGTTGGGATAAAGAAGACTCCGAAGCCATATAATATCTGTGGTGGCTGCCACAAGAGCCCGATATTCCACTTTCGTGGATGATCGAGAAATAGTCTTCTGTTTTTTACCTTGAGGTGAAAGCCCGCTTTAATGAATTGCGTCTTTAAGTTAACGAAGTAACCTTTTGATTAAATGAAAGTAATAGATAAGAGGTTTGTGCATCTGTTGACAGATAATGACAAATAAGGTTGACAAAAAAAGGCTATATCTGGCCTTATAAAAGTTAAGAATTGTAGGGAGCCAGCAAATTGATGATATCGAGTACTTTGAGATCAGTCATGTTGAGAATTAGCATCGGG
Source organism: Phalaenopsis equestris (assembly GCF_001263595.1). Lineage (NCBI taxonomy): Eukaryota > Viridiplantae > Streptophyta > Magnoliopsida > Asparagales > Orchidaceae > Phalaenopsis > Phalaenopsis equestris. The sequence goes on along the minus strand of NW_018164700.1, from coordinate 701,893 downwards.
TTTTAATTTTGTAGGTAGTGGAGTGTGAAGAGCCTTGCAATTTTCCATGTCTAGTTGTTGTAAAAGAGTGTGAATATAGTGTGTTCAAGTAAGCAGATACCCATGAGCATTTTGCCGTATCTGAACTCCGAAAAAATTGTTGACATGATCAAGATCTTTTAACGTGATAGCTGATTCAAGATGATTAAGGACATTAGGATGATACGGTTGTTACCAGTGATTGTAAAACAGTTTATGCTGATGCAACCTTTGTATTCTTTTATCACTTAAACTCTCTTCCCTGCACCTGTACGCATTAATCCATGATTTTGTTGAAGCCCTGTTTTGGTTCCGATTGACCTGTTGATATCTCATGCAAAAAATATTTTTGATTAAATATTATTTAAAGTCAGATGGTGGAGTGTATAAAAGCCCAAACCAGATTCATTGAAATATGGTAGAATAAGAAAAAGAGGTATCACGCACTACACTTAATGCAAGGGACACAGATCCCTGTTTCAGAATTATCTATGACAGAGACTTCAGATAATGATGCTGTGTTGACTTGGTCAAATATTAGGTTCCATGTAAAACTTCTTTGACTTTTGTGGAATTAAATATTATTTCGTTTTCGTCTTGAATGATTTTTAAACTGTTTCTGATTGGACAGAAAGCCCTAGCCTCCAAAGGAGGCAACCTTTTCTCCATTTTTTTTAAGACCCACTGTGTGCTCATCTGAGAATTTCGGCAGCACAGAGTAAAGCCATGCTTTTGGAAACCTTTAATTTATTGCAATTTGTCTGAAACCCGCTTTAATTATGGTAATTTTGTTCTAACAAGTTCAGTGATTTCTATTGGCTAAATTTATTTGAAATAACAATTATATTCTCAACTTCTCTCTTTATACCAACCTCCTATGCTTTGTTCAATCTTTATTTAGACCTGCAAAGTTAAAAATTCTTCTTATTCACTCTTTGATGCATAGTTTATATTATTTCAAGAGAGAAAAAATGGATGAAGATAACAGTTTGAAGTGCATCTGTTGATTTTTTTGGGGAACTAAATCCTCAACCACTATCACGGGTGTTTATACAAGCTTAATATCAATACAAATTAGTATTTTAAAAAAACATGAGTACTACTTTAAAAAATTATAAGTAAGACTCGATGAAAAACGTTTTTTGCCTCTTGGATCTCTACTTATCGTAGCAAGTAAAGACTAATTAGCCACCCACATGCTGCTAGTTTTCAATAGCTATTTCTATTATAGTTTCTTTATTTTGTTCTGCACAAGCCAAATATTCAATAGCTAATTTTTTAAACTGTACTGTTTACATCTCCCTTATATGATATAATTGACCCAGGACTCTCATCTTTCCCAAAAAAATAAAATAAAAAATAAAATAAAATTATTATAATAGTAACTTCATCCTTTCCCAATATTCGAATAAGTCAAATTACACTGTATCACCTTTTTTTCCAACACCATTAAAGCTGTTAATCATAAATAGAGCTGCAATTCAAAAAAAATATATATATAGGGGCACATTCTCTATCAGCATCTTTACACATCAAACTCCATCAGAGAAAAACAAGAAATGCAATAAAATGCAATGAATAACGGGTAAAAATACATCAAGGAAAGCCAAGGGCTGTAAACCAAAAAAAGGCTAGCTTTCGAGCTCCAAGCTTACCACCAAACACTCTTCAATGGTTTCTTTGTTGCCTTCAACCTTTTTCCGTTTCATCCTCCTTTTTCAAACGTACAGTCGGCTTTGGGACTCGGTGCTAAAAAAGTTTTCACTTTTTCTCTCCCATCTTTTTTGCAGTGAAGCTAAAACAGTGAAGGTTCTTTTTCATTCCCATATTATGAAATACTGTACTAACCATGAGGTGATTGAATTCTTCTTTTCTTATTGATGGTGGAAGATAAATTGGTGATATCGATGAAATTATTCGAGTTTTGTAGATTTGCACCGTTTGATGATATTTCCAGTGAAAGTAATACCTTTTGTGATCTCTTTTTCTCCTTTTGTGACTCGCGAATCATTGCTTTATAACAGGTAAATACATGCTCCTGCGACATGAATTAGTGTCGAAATATTGCTTTTTTTATCCCCATTATTTATTCTCCTGACTTGTTTTGTTAAATAATGGCATAGAAGGTTAGGTATTAAACTTACTCTTTCTGAAGGATCAGGCAGTGAGAGCACGCTAGTGTTAGATTCGAATAACTTCTTAGTTGATTCCTCACCAGATGCAGCTATGATTGCTGCAGCAGCTATAGTTGAAGGGCGGTAATCAATCAAATTCATAGCTGCATTTGGAAAAAATAAGCTTAAAAATAGCATTTTTGATTGAAAAGCAAAAGATGAGAAGCATGAACACATAGAATCCTGCACCTTTTACCGCCACAAAGATGAATCGGATAGCTATAGGGAGTAGCTTTCCAGAGCAGTTCTTAAAGTGGAATTTTGATGCAAAATACCAAAGGTAAGCAAATGGAGTGACTGAGTTCAGTCTCCATTCTAATGTATCCAAGACAAGAAGCTCCATTCTCTGAATCACTTTGCTGCTAAAGTTGTAATCTTCGAATCGATACTCTGTCAAAAGTGGCGGCGTGCATTCCTCCATTTTTGCCGCCAGGGATAAGCAACCTATGGATAAAAGCTTCATCGCCCATTTCTTCCCCTCCTAATCCATGGCAAATCAACAAAAATGTTATTAACAAAATAATAATAAAGGCGAAGCTTTTTGTTCTTACATCGATGGTCCGCCTGTGGAGAAACCGGTCCAAGTAAGTCACTGCGAGGTACGCGGTCTGTGAACTGAAACCGAAGCAGGCCTTCATCTAAATCAGAGAAGAAAACCGCAAACCATAAAAAAGATGAGATCTTTACGCATGGATTGTTACATAGTGAGTTTGGTCGACAATGGTAAGCTCACTTTGAGTATCCAATGGACGGATTCGAATCTCTCGCAGTGCAGACGATCGCCGGAGGAGGAGTGGTTTGATTTTGTAAAGGTCATCTCTTTGGAGACGAGAGCTTCTATATATTCGTCATCGGCTTGAGAGAGGAAGGGGCCGTTCGAAAAAATGGAGATTTCATTGGCTTCATCGTCTTCGTCTTCGTCTTCGTCGGAAAAAGCAAGGTGGCTTCCATCTTCGGGACAGAAGAGCTCCATAGATACAGAAACAGAAACCTTCAAAAACAGAGAGTGGAGCAATAAATTAAGAACAGGGAAGGAATGTGGGTCGGCATGGAAGTTAAATGATTGGCGGCCTTTTTACCGCTGGAAAACTTTCCGGTGGATTAACCGCCGGATCGTGTGCAAGGGATATAGTTGGGAAGGAGAGACATTTGGTCGGAGTGTGCTGCGGTTACAGGAAGGGGACGGAGACCAGGGGGAGAGATGATCTCCTCACTCTCTGCATTTCTTTCTCTCACTCGATCTTTATTATTCACGCTGAAAACGAGCGCCAATTTGTTACTAAATCCTTTAATTCTTCCTGAAAATTATCTTTTTAGTTTATTTGAAAATGTTTTTAAAAAGTATCATTTATAATTGCAATTTTTTTTTTAAATTTCGCTGGAGTATGCTTGGGATTTGAACTACTTTATTTACGTTTATATGAGCATAGTTATTTTATTTTTTGTAATATAAGAAATCATAATATTAATATTAACTCTTTATTACATCTCCCTTGATCATTCAAAATTAGAGGATTTGTCAATGGCTCGACCGAGCTTATAGTCACCACAACCCACAAGAATAAGAAGAAGATATAGAGAAAAGGCCAAAGGATCCTAAACCCCGAACTAGTGCTTCACGCAATACTATCTCATTTTAGTGAACGAAATCAAAAACTTCTTGCTCAAGAACCCAAAATAAGCACCTCACTTTCCCTCTAGAATTAGGGAACCTAAAAGAGTGCTTGCTTTTTTTCCTGACCGATTGCTCAAGTGTCTTTTAGACATGTATGTTATTAAAGGTATAAATTTTATAACACATGCATATATGGGGTGGGGGAAGAGAGCAAGGCTCTTGGTTTTCTAATTCTAGAGAGTGTGAGATGTTTATTATTATCAATCATTAATATGTTTGGTAAGAAGACTACATGTTGAAATTATTTGCGTCAACTATGGACAAACAAACGAGGTTGAACAATTTAGTATTTTGTTGGACTCGATTCAATTACAACCCTGCCAATGATTACATTGAGAAAATAATGTAAATATCATTTTATTTGTTGTATGATGATAATTTATGTGAACACCAAGATCAAACAAAATTTAGCATACCTATAATAAGATTGATGAAGAAAATACTTTTAAAAGAGAAAATGAGAGAGAGAGAGAGAGAGAGAGAGAGAGAGAGAGAGAGAGAGAGAGAATGCACATTTTGTGATTGAAGAGTTAGTATCATTGGCGTCATTGCAAGACAAAAGAGCCGTCAAAATACCAAGAGATTGAAATCAAAGGGTCACATTATATTTAAGAAAAAAAAAGATATGACATAAAACAAAATAATTAATACTGAATAAAAATGCATTTTTTCAATATCACATCTATGCAACTCAAATAGTTTAGCGCTTGTTTGGAAGCAACCATGTCTTCATTTTTTTATCTGTTTTTAAGAATATGTTTGCTTAATTTGTTTTTAATATTTTTTTTTCTTTCTAAAAATAAGTAAATATGTTTTCACAAAAAAAACTCTTAAAAAACTCTTAAGAAATGACGATAACTTAATCAAATATATCAGACATATTTTATTTAAAAAAAAAAAAAACAAAATATCAAATAAAATATAAATAAAACTATAACTGATACCACATGGCCCCTCAATAATAAGACTTGAATCTATCCTTTTATTCTTTCTAAGAAATACAATCATTAAGATAATTGCTTTAAGAACTTTTTGCATGAAACACATTGGGTGTAATTAAGCTTTTGAAAATGATATTTTAATGTTAAATAAATAAAAAAAATATTTTTGATTAATCTAATATTTACCTTTCATAAAAATAAATTATATTAATATTTTTTATTTTTTATTCTCTAGTTAATTAATCAGTTAATGCGATATCATAAATTCTAGAAAACTTAAAACTAATTTTTAAGCTAAAAAATATCACTTAACAAATGCTCATGTCTATTAACTGCATAAGCAAAATGATATTTCAATGTTAAATTACATTAAACAAGACATCATTTTGAGAGCCAAGAATAAGTGATGCCAACATTATTTAATTTAAATTCTAAAATTTATTTTGAGAACGAGCTGAAATATTATAAAATAAATGAAGAACCTTATCATAATTGCATTTATAAGTTATTGACACATGTAAGTTACCACTTGGGCAGTCTATCTGACTAATTTAGTTCTTTACATTCTCTAGCTTCCTCCAAATGTTTCATTAAATCTGAGTATTTGCTTTCCAACTATTATTTAAAATAATAATAATAATAATTAGTCTAATTATTAGTTTTAGGATCATAAAATTCTTATGCATCATTCGTATTTTTTTATGCTAATTTATGGAACTCGAATTACTTAAAATAGTTGACTTACAAAAAATTGAATACCATATATGATGTGAAATAACCAAGTGCAGCTAGAGCGAGGGGCGAAGTAGTAGATGATTGAATTCAATCAGTTGTGGCCACGACATGAAGATCTCATTAGGGATGGACTGTGCCTACATTGATGAAAGACTAAGGCTATGTTTGGAGCAGCTGTAGCTTCTCAGTTTTTCAACTGCAGCTGCGCTACCCCAGGAAGCTGCTGCGAGGAAGCAGCTGCGGGGAAGCTGGTTGTCTGTTTGGTGCAACTGTGTCAAACCAGCTGTCGGACAGTTGTTTGTGGAAAAAAGACTACACTACCACTATTTAGAAAAACTGTTGAAAAAAATATTATAACAATCATAATTTTGGAACTTCAGTAAGACCCCAAAGTGTTAACAATTTCTGTTTAGGAATAAAAACACATATGCAACACAATCAAAGTGGAGGCATTTAAAAACACATGTAATGAATAGATTACCAAAATGAAATCCTACAAAGCTGAATCTGAGTTAAAACTATCTATCACAAAAAAATATGGATCCATCATCTAGAATCTCTAGATCAAGCAATTGAATTATCAAAGCTTATGAAGAAAAGTTTTTTGAAAACTTTCTTTATACCTCTGTCTTTCTTCGGTTATTAGCGAGGGCAATTTCAAATATTAGGAGGTGAAAGCTGGGGCCACAGGGTCGATACTGCGGCCCGCTTCTCTCCCGCTTCAGCGTCGTTCGGCAGCGAAGCTGGTAACCAAATAGTAATCTATCGTGGTTATGGGCCGCAACCCGTGAAAAAAACGACCCCAAACCAAGCCTTAGAAAAGCAACTACTGAAAAATTAGACCACGAAATGTTGCAATAAACGGACGGTAGATCTTAAACTAACCGTCAGCGTTAATTTGTTATTTTGAACTTTTGAAATATCTGACAGTAAGGGAAAATTACCATAAATATATACGGTCACGATCTTCTCTCTGGATAAGCGAACGGCCGATCCTATGCTAACCGCCCCACGTTTCGTAATCCGTTGAAAGTTAGACGACACCCACTGTAGCTACCGTGCGTGGGTTGAGCAATTTTCTAGGGTTCTGAGATATTTAGTATTAGATCACGCACTTTTCCTTCATCTCCTCTACTCAGCCGCCACGAAACCCTATCCCTTCTCCCAATCAACACATGGCTCTGCTCTTCTCTGGTGGATTTCGTGCCGTCAGCTCTTACTATTCGTCTTCGAATCCGATCGCGAATTTCACTCAGATTCTGAAGGTCTTCGATTCCCACTGTAACGTCCGTTTTTCTTTTGCTTATTTTCACGGCCTTCGCGCCAGCTTTTGATTGAAGGATCCGCAGGGAAGATTCTTCCATGGGGAAACGTAAGTTTGGGAGAAAATTTCAGCTTTTTATTCTGAATTGTTCTTATGAATGTTTTCGGGAGAATCAGATTGGATATTCCGTGTTTTTTGGTCGGAGAAAATTAAGTTCTTCATTTGGGTTTCTTCAATTATTTATTTATTGATGGTCTTTTTTGGTTTGTTTTGAGGAATTGGATGGTTCTGATGAACTTTGTTCTTACAGGAAAGCAGAAGAAAGCTGATCAGTTTGACAGCAGTGACGCTGATAGCGTGAGCTCTTCTTCGACGGCTTTCTCTGAGCTAACTTTAGCTCAGGAGACGGAGAGAGTCGATTCACAGGAGTTCTCGCTTGGGAATTACCTGGATGCTCTCTATGAAAAAAGGTTCTTCTTTATCTCTTAATCTCTTTAATTTAAAGGAGATTACTGCCTACTTCTACTCAATTTTGTGGATGTTTAATTTCTTCCCTTTTTTCATTTGGTTTTTGCCCGTAAGCATTTTTCTTAAATTTTTTTTGAACTTTTAGTAGTTTTACCAGCAGTTTCAACTTTTCTTCGGAAATTCTTGTATTTTTTGTTTAGAATTACCAGTTCCTCTGGGTTAAATTTTTTTTTGGACATCAAGTATTTTGAACTACGTGCTAGGTCGAGTTACCCGAGGATCAGCGTCATTTGATGCTGTGGTGTACTGGAATCTATTTCAGGAAAATTTTCTAAATTATGGACATTTTTGTTTTTAAACAAGATGTTAAAATGATTCCATAAAAACTTTTAAAACTGACTGCTAGTATTTCTAGAGCAATTTGCAAATCTTTGTTGTAATTCGACTCACTAATCTTCATTCTAGAAAAAGTGATAGTGCAGGAATATTTTCTTTTTTTTGTTGTTATTTGGTTTGCGCAGCTGTAATTGAACTTGTTAGTGTTAGTTAACTGCGCAAGATCATTCTTTTTTAGTTTGCCTCTTTTGGTTAATTTGTGCAACATTATTTATTGATCATAACTTTAAAAAATTAAGGTTCTTCATTCTTTTGCTATGTAGGGTAGAAGGGTGGGTGAGAGTGTAGGCGTCCCACAGTTGCTCGATACTCCACACAGTAACTAGAGTTTTAGGAAAGCTTCAAATTGCCCTGTTCTCTTTAACACAATTAATTCTCTGTTTTTAGTTTTTAGTTTTTTTGATTTATGTTCTAACAAAGTGTAGGTAAGGACTATACTTGGAAGGATGATATGTTATCAGCTGTAGAGCCAGAAATTTTTTAAAGAGGGGGCACGAAATAATTAATTTTTAAATTTCATGTAAATACTAGGATCTACCAAAGAGGGGGTGTGAGTGCTAGTGGTGGCACAATTGGGCAGGCTGGAGCAAGCACAGGCTAGAGCAGGGCTTAACTACTTGTTCTTCCAAAGCCTAAAAAACAAATAATATAGAAGACATAAAAAATTTGGATGATTTACATACATACCACTCAATTCTTACATATTTACATTTCTGACACTTAAATTGCAAATTTTATGTGATATAAAAAATTTTGGTGATATAAATGTAAAAATTTGGCACGCATCCCTGCCCAAATCCGCTAATGTATGTTTGTTATCTTATCTTTTATTGGAACATATTTTATGGGTGAGAATTACAGTACCACTCCCTTTTTTTTTAACGTTTCAGCGGTGCATTTGGTTAGTCGCTAAATTTATGATTAGAAGGTTAGATAAACAATAATTGTTTGATGCTTAGATTTGAGGAATAAGAATGGCTTACCTAGTGCCTAAGATTCCTATTTTCATGACTCTGGGAGGATATTGATACACATAAATTGTGGGTAGAGGAGTCTAGTTTAGCGATTTAAACTGGTAATCACTTAATCATAGTTGGACAAGTTTTGTTTAAGAAAGTTAAGATAAGCTTCCAAGTGTAGTCATCGGATAATTTTATTGAATTTATTTGAATGGACAATAGTTTTTTTTTTTTTTGCCTTTCGCCTAGATTTTGTTTTCATAGAAAATTCTTGTGGGAATGTTAAACGCTGGTTTCCCATTAAGTATTTAATCAATTCTAAATTTCTTGATTTATCTTAAATACAAAAAATGATGAGCTATTTTTGCTTTTAAGTTACTTGAATTAGACATTATTCCTTGCGTGGCTTAGACTTGAGCTCCTTCTATACACGTTTTTAAAAGATCGTATTCTACTTTGTAGGTGACTTATATGTACATACTATCAAAATACACATGGATTGGGATTCTTGATCAAAATACGTGCACACATAGACACTTCTTCTGATTTAAGGAATTATTTACTGGCATCGGGATTATTCATATAACATTTTAATTAGATTATAAAAATATTTGTTAAAATAAAATATATATTGAATTTTAGATTTCATATTCTTAATGAATAAGACTTAATTTTGTTTATTTTAATTTAAATATCTTATAATTTAGATAAAAAATCTTCTTGTTTTAATCAAATTTTATGCTGATATAATTTCATGCCGTGATATTTAGTTATAATTTATTTTTCTTAAGCTTTGCTAGCTGCTTTAATTTGAACATATGATATTGCTGTTATGTATTTATGGAGTGATCTAAATTTTTATTTAATTTTTACTCCATTCAATTCTCTACATGTGTTTCTTTATTCATCCCATTAATTGTGATTTAGATGAGATCATCTAAACTCCAATTCAACTATTTTATAGCTCAAAGTTACTTTGACACATTATGATTTGATTTCCCATGCAATGTTTTTTCATCGACGATTCTTTATTTGTATTCAATAAAATTACTTGTCACATAGTTAATCTACATTCTACTCTCTTGTTTGAGCTAAAGATTTGCCAAACAATGCAGTGGAAAATGCACTTCGATGTCATAAATTGTAATATTGATTATCATATGTAGAGCATTTTTTGGTATTTTAAATATATCTTTAATTATTTATTTTCTTCATGTAAAAATGAATGTAAATCATGTAAAATTGGGATCCATATTTTATAAGTTGAATGTTGTTTAGACTTTGGATTATATCCTTTAATTGGTTTTGTGCAGCGGTGTAAATGGCCGATTATGCGAAATTTATTAAAATTTTTTTTGACTTTTTGCACATTTTTTAACTGCTGAAAATAGTCCAGATTTGCGGCAGTCTAAACTGCTGATTATTTTTTTACACCGCTGCAAATCTAGTAGATGTTTTATTGTGGTTTAAACTATTAATTATTAACAGTCCAGAGTTTTAGTGGTTTAATAATGTTTGTCGTGGGGTTTAAACCGCTGCTACAAAACGATGCTGTGAAATCTCTCTGTCCAGAAACTACATTATTGTGGATTCTATCTTCAGTGGCCTTGTTGCAGTTTTAAAACTGCTGCTCTAGCCTCCAGGAAGTGTAGTGAATGCCTTTTTTCTTGGCAATGAGAGAGTTTTTTCGTTAAAATGTGAAGAATTTGTTCTAATATTTGGCGGCTTGCTGCTTGCTGCTTGCAATTTTCTTAGCACGTTTCTCCCTCCCTATAAAATCTCTTCCTAATGTGTACCTTTTGATTATCTGGCCATTATATTCTTATACTGGTTATTGCTTGTTATAAATTTTTTGCTGTTTATGTACGAGTTTATATTGACTATATTTTTAAACATTTTAACTACTTTGTTATTGTTATTGCAGCACTAAACTTATGTTAGATATATCTTCATGCTTGATTTTATTTTTTGTAGCCAATTTTGTGTATTGGCATCATGAGAGATAAGGAGTTTCTTGTTTTCTGAAGCAGTTCTTATTTATTTCTCCATTGTAGGGGATCCACAAGAGAGAAGGCTTTGATAGGACTTCTTAGTGCCTTTGAAGGAGCTGTGCTTCTTGATTTTATAGAGAGCAGGTGAGCTTTCCCGTGTTATTAACCATTTAATATTCTTTCCATATTTTCAAATTTTCTTGTCTCACATTTTTTTGTTGCACGTTATGGTAAAATTGTCTTTTGCTTGGTTCTGTTTTATAATACATTCTTACTCTAAGCATTGGCTTTCCACGACTTCATATGAATTGATTGAAGGGTTCTATGGTAAAATTGTTTTTTTTATGCATTTTCTTTGAGACATTGGGATTTTTTCTGCGCTTTCCCCAAGGGCAATATTTTTTACATTTCATCATTTTAAATTTAATCTTTCCCAGTTTTACAATAGAAATACCAGCGGGTTTAATTTTTATTTTATATCTTTAGTGTCCTGAACCTTTCGAACTTATATGTATTCTATTTATGTTTCATGGATCAAGACTTGTAGCTGCTGTAGTCTGCTCTCATATCTTTTACTTGAGATTGTTTTTTTGTGCCGCAGGTGCATCACCTTATTACATCAATATCTTAATTCTATTAAAAGAGGTTCAGCAACAGAGGTCTGCTTGGCTGCTCGTGCCATTGGTACGCCGTCATCATACTTTAAAAGTAACAGCCATAAATCTTTTTCTAACTGATTTTTCCATTTCCTAAGGTTTCCTTTCCATCACCGCTGGGAATGGAGATAATACACATGAAATAATGGAGGATTCAATGCCGTCTCTTTCACGTGCCCTCATATCAGGGCCTGATGCAGTCAGGATCTCTGTAAGTCCTTAAATTACTAGCTTTTGCTACACTTGTTATGGTTTACTGTTGTCTTGGTTATTTATTTATTTATTTTGATTTATGTCCCCAGGTCCTGGATTGTTTAGCAATTATCACATTTGTTGGTTCAAATAATTGGGAGGAAACTGAGACAGTTATGAAAATTATGTGGGAAATCATTCATCCGAAGTCGTTATCTAAGGTAATCTGGTGCTGATTTCATCTTAACAATTTTCAAGTTCAAGTTATGTGAAGTTCTAAAATCATAGCCAATTTTAACATCTTCGATTGTGTATTTTCTTGTGTGCTTCTTTGCATGTCTCAGATAATTTTATTGTTTTGTTCTCTGTTTCATTCGTCCTTTAGGCTGGAACTATCATTAAACCCAGCTCAGCTGTATTAGTAGGGGCGCTATCTGCATGGTCATTTCTTCTAACAACCTTACATGGCTGGAGAATTGATCTCGACATGTGGACTGAGTGAGTCGAGTTTGCACAATCTTTTGCTATTTTTAATTTTTTTTATTCACTTATCTTGTCCTAGGTTGCTGATATGTTTTACACGGAACTGCAGGATGATTTCATTCCTTTGTAACCTTTTAGAAAATGGTGAACGCGCTGTCCGAATTGCTGCTGGGGAAACGATAGCTGTCATCTTTGAGATTGTTGTGGCTGGAAAATTATCTAGTCTCACTAGTGACCTCGGGAGTACAGAGGACATTCGTGGAAAACCTAAGTGGTTCATTTATTTGTTGTCATTGAAAGAAAAAATAATGTTGCTGGTTTCAAACCTTTCGATGGAGGCAGGGGGGAAGGGAATTGATAAGAAATGTCTGAACATGCAAAGGGACACCTTTCAGAAGATTTATGATTATCTTAAGGCATATTTTCAATTTTCATATATATATACATATATATTGATGTGTTATATTGTTGACTTCTTGTTTTATAAAAACCAAGCTTATTTTTGCAATTTTAAATTGAATCTGCGTTATAGGAAGGAGATCAGCCGATGACATCCTTGAAACTATCGAAAAAGCAAGGAGTGCTGACAACTTCAACTTGGACTGAATTAATTCAGGTTTGGAACTTCGTCTTTTTTCTTTCTTTTTGGTGAAATTGGTCAAAGTAGCCCCTTTTTTGGTCTTTCTTCCTATACAAACAAGGATTTACTGCAGATACTACTAAATCACAGCTTCTTTTTAGACTAGCATTAACCTTGTTTTTTCTTTTTCTTTTCAGTTTTGTTGTTGTATTGGTGCTATTTCTTTTAGTTGGATGCAAAATTTAAACTTGCGCAATTATGTATTTAGGCATTTTTTTTGTGTGGCTTAGCATCGAGGCATTTTAATGCGTAAATCTCAAAATCAACAAATTGCATAGAGCAAAACGTATGGTAGTAAATTCGAAGTTTGTCGTAAAAAATGATACATTAACATTCTAACCTATTAATATTGTAAAATGCAATATATTAACAATTTAATATGGCAAAAATGATAAATTGCTCAAAATAAGTTTAACATGTTAATATCCAAACAATAAATTATAATATAAGCAGGATCATACATACATTAGAGTAACACATAATAATAGAGGTACAATTCAAAATAATATGCATATAATATGATTTGTAGGGTCTTAAGCTCAATTGAAGTTTTAACCACATGTTTAGTATTGACAAAAAGATGGCTCAACAGTCTTGACGCAAAGAGTGATTATTTGTGTTGGCTGGAATTAATCTGTAAACTAAAAACCAGAACAGACGTATGGCTATGGGAGGAAATGTTTGAACTTCTCCTCCAAGTGTGATCTAAATTTGGCCACCCGCTGAAAACACCAATATGCGTAATGCTGTAATTTTTCATAATAGTGTATGAAAACTCAGCAGGCTACAATCAGATTACAAGAGTGCCATTTTAGGCTGTAAAAGCCTCCAGTTGAGATATTGCTTAATAAACTGATTTAAAATTTATCAAACTGATGCTGAATTCACTCAACACTCGAGTTTGTCTCGTGTTTCGATCATAATTGCCAGCTCTATGCTCGTTATTATAATAATTTTACATTTTATCCTTCCTATTTCGAATCTACTTTTGTGAACTTAATTGTTAACACTCTGTTGTAACATTTGAATTATTATTTAAATTTTTTATGATTTGGTTCATCTTTCCTTGACAGTTGAACTTTTTAAAGCATTTTCTTGGAAGTGGATTCCTAAAACATGCACAGGTTCTTGTTACAACTATTTATTTATTCATCTAAATGTATCACTACATTGAAACATTACTAAATTGTTTATAATTTTGTGGCCTGATGTTGATGCAGGACAATGATTTCCTGCATGATGTATTTGATCTTAAGCCAGATGCTGAAAATGGTTTATCAGCTTCACAAAAGGTTTGTTTTGGTCGCTCTTAGTTATTACATAATTATTCAAAGCCAGAATTATTTTTTTAATTTGTTCATCAGTATTTTGATAGTTAAGATATCCGTCCATGAAATATGGCAATTTTTCATTGAATTGGCTCTTTTTTTTTTAATAACTGCAGAGGATTTTTAGATCTTCTGGAGACAGGGAAAGAACTGTAGTGCTGAATAAGGATCGCCGGATGGGGCAGGTATGTCACTTTCAGATGTTCTCTCGTGATATATTTGCAACATATTTTTATTAGGTTTGGTTTAAAACATAGTAGCAATGCTTTAGTTCTATTGGTTCTCGGTACTTTGTATTTTGATGTTTATACGGGAGTTTTGAAGTTTGAGGTGACTATCGTTGAGTTGTGTGGGAAACAAGTTCTATAATTTTCTTTTCAGGTAGTAATGATTTATGGTCATTTTACACTAATCTTAACTATGTTTTTTTTTAATTCGTTGGAGTACCACAATATTTGTGCCTATTAGTTGTCTGCTTGTGTTTGATGTTTGGTACTAATACTTCCTGAGCAAATTAACTTGAGATTACCTGGCCCAACTTGAGGGTTGGTCACTTGTGAAAAAAATGAATCTACGAGCTTTTACATTCATACAACACAATTATGTATTTATATATCCAATGCCTAAACATTCATATTTACTTGCATAGCATTTAAGTCCTTAGCACATCATATCAATAATATCACCTTCACTATCTGTTTAAGAGCGAAATGCAATGTTTATGATACCAAGGTGTTAATTGTAAGTAATAAATTTTGGGTGTTAGATACATAAATATATAAGAATTGTGTGGCATTTATGTAAAATTCCCATAAATTTAATGGTCCTTGTTTTCATGACACCTCTTAAATTATCATTATGAAAGATATATAGAGAGAGAGAGAGATTGAACAATCAAGCCCATGTATGTACGCACGCCACAACCAAAATATCACCTTTATTATCTTTTTAAGGCGAAATACAGAGTTTATGATACCAAGGTGTTAATTGTAAATTTTGAATTTTGGGTAATAGTTACATAAATATATAAGAATTGTGTGGCATGTATGTAAATTTCTCATAAATTTAATTGTCTTTATCTTCATAACACTCGGTTAAATATGCATTTACATTATATATATATAGATATATATATATATATATATATATAGAGAGAGAGAGAGAGAGAGAGAGAGAGAGAGAGAGAGAGAGAGAGAGAGTGAACAATCAAACCCATGCATTTATGCAGGTCACAATCAAACTATTGATAATTTGATAGAAGTGAAAAATACAAGTTGGGGTGTCGGTGTGAATTTCAATATTTAGGTGAGAATATGAAAAACTGATGAAATTGGTTAGTTTTGTAAATTCCAATATTGAGAGCTAGGTATGTAATTGGCTTCAGTTGAATATAGCAGCATTATGGATAGAGATTCCTGTTTTCACTAATGACTACAAGAACCCATTTTAGGTGAAAATACAATAAACCTATATTTAAAAGCGCTTATGATGTTTACAAACACTGCTGATTTCTAATCATGTCCAATTAAAGAATGCTAACAAATTTTCTCAGTTTATCATATAAATTTTCTGGTGGCAAACTCTTTGGAAAGCTGAGCTAATATTGAAAATCTCCTATTTTATTTTTGTTTATTTTCTATTTTCTTTGTTTTGCAGATAAGGAAAGGTGCCATTATGTCTGTTGATGAGGAGTGAGTAAAAGTACAGATTGCTGTTCTAAGCTGGCCTTCTTATGGTTATGTGGTTTGGTGGCTTCTTTGAAGTCTTTCTTGATTCCTTGCTTTGTCATCCCCCGTTTCTCTGTTGTTGCTGTTTTGTTTAAGCGCCGATTAGAGTTGCAGATGTTATTTGCTAAATGAACAGGATTTCTTCCAGATGTGTACAGTTCTATGAATATTATAAATTTGTTTAGCCATGTTTTTCATCTCTTTATTTATTTGTCAATTCACTCATTTTGATGAGGTGCATGTGGTAATAATCAATTTTACTAGTATCTAATGTATGTTTATATAACTAAAAGGATGTTATTTATGTAACGCTTACCCCGGCCTGTTAGTTGGCATCCACGGTATAAGACCCCTCAAGTTGAAAAAAAATTTTACATCTCGACTCCGGATATTCAGACAACGGCCCGGATGCAGCGGAGAGGAATTAGACCTCCGCCCTCCTGGCTGCATCCAGACCGTTGTCTGGATGTAAAATTTTCTCCTCTAGTTGAGGGTTCGAATCCCTTCTCACACAATTAGTCTTAAGGGGTTGGTACTCGAATTGTTAGGCACATTAGGAGTGGCTGGAGGCTCCTATAATAGCCTCTGGTCATTCTTTAATGAATGAAAAAAAAAAAAAGGATGTTACTTATAATGGCCTTACTTTTAATATGCCCAAACCAATTAATAAAGTTGATTTTATTTATAATAAGATTAATTTTATCAATTAAGAGTAATATTTAGCACTACTTATGTTCCAACACTGTTACGTGATTATAGTGGTATTTTGAAAATAGAAAGAGCTCAAAATATATAGAGAGATTATGAGGCAAAATTGAATCTTTTTATGATGTATAATCAGAGATGATATTGAATATATATTAATTTGAGGGGCTGATGAGAAGTGTAATTCTTAAATGTTCTTTATTTTTAGGGGTGCATAAACGGTTAATTTGGATGAATCTTTTTATAGATTAGTAATTGAATGAGATTGATTTTTGAAATCTGAATAATCAAATCAACTACGTTTTTGTTAATTTTGGAGCAAATTAAAATTTAAAATTTTGTTTCAAACTTAAAAGTTTCCCTTTTTTTTTTTCTAATCGCAGTATCTTTAAAATTAAATTAAAATAAATATATCATATAAATGAATTTAATTTTTTAATCCTAGCATTATTTGGTTTTTAACTTCATTTATTTAATTTAATTAATATTAAAATAGATCTGAAAATTGAAAATCAAATATAAAATTTTCTTAAAACAAGAAATTGAATTGTTTGATTCAATACAATTCATTTTTTTTTCTGTTTTTAATAAACAATGCACGCCCGTGTACATTTTTCCCTTCAAGTCTGGAACAGTTTTTAGCTAGTATATCTGATGTTGGCCCACCATCTTTTTCTCATATATTGCACCCTTTTTAGTAGTATAGAATATATGATGATATTATTTTTAAATTTTTGATATGATAATAATAATCTTCTTTTATTTTTTTAACTGAAGAATAACTAGCTGAGCAGCCGCAAGGAAATTAGTCTGATTGTTTTCTGCAAAAATTTGTCCTTTAAATACACTGTATTTATGTTTAATCTTATCCCATCAGCATTATGTAGTATGTTGTACACTATAAAAGTGCCAGCACGAATCTTGGGGAGAGATGATCGTCCAAGTGGGAAAATGGCATAACAAGTGACAAAGAGGGCCTACCGGCAGAAGACTCGGAGGCCTAGTTGTTCGATTGGACATAACAAGGTCATGACCAACTAAGGCAACCAAACTCTTGAACCAGAGCGGTTGGACCAGACACAAGGTACATGAAAATCCGAATCATTCACCACGATAAAACCAACCGAAGGGAAGAGCTGACCCCACAGGTTTTGCAATTATACTAGAGACATCTAAAAGTCCCCTTAAATATCATCAAAATCAATAGGACAACAAGTCTTAGCCATCCATTAGGATCTCTTTGTCTACAAACGCCTATCTAAAGGATTACAGTGATTTACTCTTTGCTTGATAACTTAACTTCGCTCTGTCGAAATAAGTTCCTCATTAGAGATTGAGGATCAATGGTCGACTCGACTAACCGATCGATTAAACTTAGCCGGCTAGATCAATCTTGCCGATCCATTGCCAGAAAAGAGCAGTCAACCAACAACATCTACTAAGCCTAGCCGACCGTCAAAACCTATCAAGGCCTCATTAGCCTAGCCTAATGGCAGCGCATCTACAAAACCTAGTAACCGGCAACACCCACCAAGGTCTCCTCAAACAAGCTAGTTGAACCAGAAAACAACCCGGCCCACATATGTAAAATACCTATAATAATCTATACAACCCATACTAAAGTAGAGACAAACAAAACTTCACATATTGTATCCCTTTTTCTACAAATAAGAGGTTATTTTATGAATAAAAGAGTTACACATTTGCTACATATGGGTGTAAAAAAATTAACCCGACACGCCAACATTAATCAAACTCGACTCGAAAAATAATCAGGACAAAATTCAGGTTAGGGTAGACCCGATTATTTTTCGAGTTGGGTTTATGTATGAGAATTCAACCCATTTATTATTCGGGTCAAGTTTGGGTTTAACCCGAAAATCCAAACATGACCCGAATAAACACGAAATTTCGGCTTAGTTTTGGTTAAAGTGTCAAGCTTCAATTTCAGGTTGGGTTTGGGTCTTCATTTTCGACCTGTTTATTATTTGAATCGGATTCGTGTTGACCTTATTTGAGTCTGATCATTTTTGAGTTGGACCCAAACCCTACCCACAGACCCAAATTGACATCCATATTGCTACAAAGTACCGGTCATTCCTTGTGCATCTCTCTCTCTCTCTCTCTCTCTTTTCATCTTATATTTTATGCTCTATTCTTTGAGTGAGATTCACAGACATATTCTGACTTTACATATGTCTAAATGCAAGAGGGATTTATTCAACCCGGCTTGCAATAAACTTATTCTAAAATTCAATCAATAGTGATTTATCTACCACTTAGAAAAAAAAAGTTCCTTTTTGCATTTTAGGACGAAAATCTATGACAGATTTCATTTATTTTTAATAGAAATGCTAAATGCATGCTAATGACAGACATTACTATTAAGGGCACGTTTGTTCTCAGTTAGAAAACATAGTTTAAAATGAGGTGAAATATCTTTTTTATGCTCTTATACCAAAAAAATAAAAAATAAAATAAAACTTATATTTAACAAACAAATAATTGATAATAAAAGCATCCTTTTATGAAAAAAATTTAGTTTTGCAATGCGGTTTATATATCTTTGAAATTTGAAGCTGTTCATATCTCCCAAGGTTCTTCAAATCTTACGATTTGGTGCGGGTTCTGCCATAGAATTCCTTTTTATATGAATAAATTATGCTAATATCGATGTTAGATTACAATTATATATGACTTCACCAAAATTAATCAAAGAGGGCATCAGTATTTTATAAGAAAATTTTACTCCGGCCTCGAGATATTTTTGCAACCATCTTAATTAATTAATTCATTCCACAATGGGCCACATCCAATGCATATTCTCTGTTCATTCATGTGTTTAGTAAGTGCTCAAGTCATTGGGAACTCTCTAATCACATCATTAAACTTAGTCTTCATATATAATATCTAATCATTTTAAAAAAATATATATATAAACCAATCAGAGGCCAACAATGGCTTTTTTTTTGTAGGAGTAAAAGAATATAAGAGTAATTAAATCATATATAACTCTATCTTCACTTCAGTTGCTTCACTGTTACAACTTGTTTGTAGGAATCATCAAATCAAGCCCAATGTTCATGCCATTATAAGCAAGCGGAGCATACATCCACAGCTCATCAGAACTCAGAAGCTGCACATAAAATAAAAATAAATAAATTATATTCCATATATGTAAAAATAATATCTCAAATAAACTCTGAATATTATGAAGTTTATCTTTCTGATGACACCTACCTTAATTTGGAGCTGCAAGAACTTCACGTATTGTACTGCCTCTTCTAACATTGTGCTGATGTCAACCTGTCATGAAAACTCTTCAGTCAAATAATTCAAATTGCATTTTTCTTAGACAAAAACTGTTGCATGTTTCATGTTCGAATGCTTACTTTTGTTCCATTTGGCACTAAGTTCTGCAATATTCTGAGTCTTTCATTGATCCTCTCTCTTCTCTTCTGTAATAAGAAAACATGCACCTTCATGGCATTAACATTACTGGCTCTAATGGAAGTTTTTTATAATTATTTTGAGTGAATTGAATAGTACTAACCCTTGCATAGAGGCTTTGTGGATCTGTAGCAGCTCCCCTTCCAGCTCTTGTTTTCCCATTAAGATTCAAGGCTGTAGATCCTTTAGAGCTGGAGTTTACACTCCCTCCTTCAGTAATCTCTTGAGAATTGTTCATGTAATCGTCATCTGAGCTGTAGCTGCTTGTACTCTGCACATTCAAGCCCGCATTACTCTCTTCCTCATCGCTTCCACCTCCACTCCCCTTCTGCTTCTTCTTTGACCTCGAATTCTTCAAAGCTTTCTGTGCCTGAAATGAAACCAAACACATTAATTTCATCTCTTGAACAAATTATCTTACTCAAGCATGCTTTTTGCAATATTTTCTTACACTTACCCGAGCCTTCTTGTTCTGTCTCTCAGCTGGAACCACGACAACCTTGCATTCCTCTGCTTGAATCATTCTCCAGTTCTGCTGCAACTCCAACTCTGTAACAACATTACATTCTGTGGATTCATCACTGTTCACCTCTTGCGAGCTAACCAACCCTTCAACTGGGTTCACAGAATCAATCTGAAAGAAAGGAGCAGCTAATTGCTCATCTTCCATGGCGCAATGGTAGTTTATTCCCTCATAATTTGTATTTGGATCGCTCAAGTAACAAAATGCACCGGCTTCATTATAAGGCCAGAGCATTGACATGAGACCCGAGCTCTGCTGCTCTCGAATCTGATGATCATAGCCATAGATTTGGCTCTCGAGCAACTGCGCCATAGCGTTTGTTTCATGATCAAACTGCATTTGTTCCTCGAACGAGTTCCAGCAGATCTCAGGAACAACTCCAAAGCTCTCCATTTGATGTGATCGTCGTCTCTGAAACTAGTTGAGCCTGAACACTACTGTTGAAGACTCTGAGAACAACTTATTTATATATATATACAGAGAGAGATTGAGGAATATATAGAAGGAAGCAAAATTAATTGCGGAGAAGAATGTTTTTGCAAGTAGAAATTGACCACAGTTAGCCATAAGGCAAATAATATATTAACTGATCATTAGCTTTTTGCAAGTCCACGGAGATGATACAACTCAGAGGTGAGCTGAATCCGTGCGGCGATGTGATTTAAACATTGTATTTAGTAGACTTATCCTTTATATTATTTTAAACATGAAATTACTTCATGATTAACGGATGATTAAGAGGAGCGGGGTGGTTAAGGATTAACAGAAGAAGAAAAATGGGAAGTCTTTTTTATTTGGGAGAAAATGGAATGAGAAGAATGTTTGTGAGGAATAAAGAAAGGAATGAGAGGAGAATGAAGAGGGGGTGGCAAAGATCGTGGGGAGGAGTTCTTTAGATTGTTTATGGGTTCTGCTGTGATTAAAAAAAAAACTAAGTATCTGCCGACTGCGTAATTTCTGCTTTCTAATGGAAGACCTTGCCTAACCTGCAGTGTTTTTTCCCCCCCAACTAGCGTTTCCAGTTCATAGCTCAACATATCAAGAGACTCAATAATTTATATATTTTTAATATTATCTTCATATAAATATTATATTGAGGTAGAGATATTTTTCTTAAATACCTTGAGTATCAAAATATAATACTCCTTGGAATTGGTAGGGAGTTGATTCTCATATTATTCATGAGTTCATATAATTTGAGAGATATCCTAATTTAGGAGGACGGTAAAGAAAGGGTTGATGGATATATTGCTGAAGTTCATGTTATTGTTCTCTTCCATGAATCCCCCCGAATATGACCTAGAAAAAGTAATTTCTAGGAAGCATTCTTATCCCCCTCATGCATGAGAGGAAGTTGGATAAAAAAATTATATCCAATAAGATACTGCGCCTGTCTATGATGTTTTGATGAAAATATTAATATTGGTGTCAAACAACAACATAAATAAAGATGAACACATATCGTTATTTTATGACGATTTTCTTCAAAAATTAATTTGCCCTCAGCTAGTCAAATCTCTTTGGTTGGTGGGCTCAGTTAGGACACTTCAGTATGTGGGATAGTTTCAACTGCTTCGACAGATTGGTTTTACCTTCTTCATAGGCCTCTATGGTCCCGAAGGTCTATTGCTCTTTAGTCTTACTTATGTATAAATCTTTCTTCTCAAATAAGTATGACTAATTTGGTATACACTTACTTTTTCTTTTTGGGCATAAGTTTCAAAATATCTCAATATATGATTTAAATCATTGGAGAAAAAAAACATTCTTTATTAACCAATGGCTTTAATATTGTTGAGAAATTATGACAAAGAAATGCAAGAATCAAGAATCGAACAATCAATATCAAACATAGGGAATTAACGAGGTTTAACAAGATGCCTACGTCCTCGGGAGTGAATAGCTGCGGCAGCTTTTTTGAGTTCACTAAAAAGAGTACATGCCCCTTAGGGTTATAAATACAACGTATGTATGTGTTTATATATAAGCTATGCAGCTAACTTTGGGATAAAACTTTGGGACATTTACATACATACAACACACTTCTTATATATTTACATATCCACACCTGAACTTTGATATTTACATGCATACAACTCAAATATCTAACATCGCTCAAAAAAGTGCAATTATTACTAACTTTTAAAAAGTAAACTTCTTTTTTTTATGCTTAGGTTTATGATACATTATAAATGTAGATACCAAATTTTAGTTATTAGACAAATCAATACGTAAGAACTGTGTGGTATGGCAAGTAAATTTCCCTAAATTTTTTTGCTCCCTTTCATTGCAAATTCTTGTTCCACGACTTACTGATTATACAGAAATAGTTGCTCTCTCTCTCTCTCTCTCTCTCTATATATATATATATATAACCTTAATATACAATATATAATTACAAAATTATCCGATCGCGAGTTCCGCTCCGCACCAGCACATGTCTCTTATGTGATATATGAGTCATACCTTTTTTTTTCAAATCATTACTTCGAGTTAGATAATTATGATTTATGGTTCATCATTTCAAAATGGGAATATTTACATACATAGGCTCAATTCTTATTTATTTACATTTTTAAGATCTAAATTTCAATTTTTACATTTATGCTACCTTGTCCATACATTTAAAAATCTAATTCATCTTTAAAAAGTTAAAATAGTGATATTTTTTATGTCATCAAAAGCATATGTGATATAAATGTTAAAAATAAAGTTTGGTGTTATCAATGCCAATAAATAGGAATTTGGTGGTATGTATGTAAGTGTTAATAATAATGATGGTACTCACATATAAATATCATACAAATCTAGGAAACTTTAATGCATAGAATGATGGTATGTCATTAATATTCTCTAGACCAATAGGCGGACGATTATAGATAAGTGATATTAATCTCCCGATTTTAAAAATCTTATATTTAATATACCTAAGAAAAATTACTACTCAATTTAAAATAGATTACAGAAACCTTAACCTACAAAAATGATAAAAGCAATAAAATTAAACTTATATATATATATATATGAGAAGAATGTTT
>NW_018164700.1:648977-673863 GCF_001263595.1 Phalaenopsis equestris | reverse complement strand
TATATATATATATATCCTAAAGGAAATCGGTATTTGGTAGAGAACACAATGTCGATTTTCCATACGTTAGGCCCCATGATAAAAGCCCGTGCCAAGTGCTTAAATATTTAAGAGCATAGTTCTACTGGGGATTAAATCCGTGACCTGAGACGACTTACAGTGAATCCCGCCAACCAACAGACCACGGCTTGGAGGGCGCGCGCAAAAAAAGAGAGAGAAATATATATATATATAAGAAGAAATATTTTCTTGGGGATAAATTTTTAATTTATGAAAAGCTTTTAATTAAAAGTTAAATCTATTTATGATAAATTTTAAAACTATTACATTTCTTTTGCCATAAAAATCAATAACATTAAATGATTAAAATTAGGGCGTGCAATCCATTAATTTTAATGGATTGATTTTAAAATTAGTCAAATTGAATAAAATACAAATTTATAATAATAATAAAAAAAACCAATCTTTTGCTGAAACCGATCCAAAATATTCTAAAATATAATTCGACTTAATCGATTCAAATTGAAGCATACCGACATTTAGCAATTGGCCTAAAATAACTAAAATTTAAGATTTTATTTCAAAATAAAAAATATCATTTCTTTTTTGTTTAAACCTCACCATCAATTTAAAATTAAAAAAATACAAATTAGCCTAAAGTAAACATCTCATATGCTCAATTTATTTTGTTTCCAAATAATTTTTTTTCTTAATTTTTTTTCTTTGATTTAATGGATATTAGGACTCAACTAAAAATTGAAAACCAAATATTGTAAATTTTAAAATAAAAATTTAATTGTTATTTTAAAAGGGCATTTACATACATAACACTCAATTCTTATGACCCCTATCCTGCCCAGGTAACCCAAATCAAAACCTAATCAACTCGTGTCAATCCAAATCAAACCCTAACCTATCCGGGTCATTCCAAATCAAACACTAATCTATCCGAATCAACCCAAGTCAACCCTAGTCAACCCAAATCAAGCCTAACCTACTCGGGTCAAACCCAAGTCAACCTATGTCATCTCAAACCAGAACCATGCCTACCTAGGTCAATCTAGCTTGATCGAGGTTAATTCTAAACTTACCCACAGCTATCTTAGGTCAACCCAAGACGACCTCGTTTTAAACTGAACTACCCTAAATCAGCCCAAGTCTAATCAAAGGCTATAACTAGGTCATTTTATGCATGTTTCCATGTTTTATGCACGTGTTACCATATTTAGTCTTGTTATGCATATTTCGTTAAGTCTTTCATGTTTAAAAACAAACACAAGCAACAACAAAAAAATTAAAACAAATTATGGAAGACTCTCTCCACGTGGTTACCTTGTCATATAAAAAATATAAAAAATAATAAATCTACAAACTTAGAAAACATTGATTATCTAACATGACTAACAAGATGTAGGAATCAAAACAAATGATTAATTGAATATTGAATAATAATTAAAATATACGAAGATGAAGACCTGAAACAGAACCTAGGCAGATTCGACATGAACCGTAGGTTAGCTAACGTAACCACCATAACTCAGGGTCGTACATTTACCCTAGGTTAGTCTGATTATAAGCCTAGGACAGTTTACGAACCTAGTTAGAAATAATGACTCAGAAATACAAAACACTTAAACGAACCCTCTGAGGCTAAAGGAAATATCTTAAAAGGATGTAACCCATGGTTACTGACGAAGGTATTTAAAACCTCCTCGAGACTATAGACCCCTTGAACTACGCAGTTTAAGGGGGATTCCTGGTTATGAGGCTGATTATAGTTGACAGATACCGATTTTCTTAGGACGACAGAAAGCCATGAGCATCTTAACATGGTAAATCCTTTCTAGTGTCTAGGTTAGTCCACCTATTAGCTTCTTTATAGAGTTTAGGTTCAACCTTCCATCATGAAATCTTTTCTACCTTACTCTATAGCATAGGGGTTTTAATCAATTTATGTCTATCATTTTAAATATCATTCATTCATCATTTTTAAACCCTATCTAACCCGTTAAAGCATAATTTCAATATTTTCAAACTCCAAATATCCTAGATTAATCCTTTAAACCCTATTCAATTAATTCAAAAAATATCAATTTAATTTTTTCAAACCCTTTAAAATATCACTCCTCGAATATCAAGCTTTTTTTGTTAGACAATCAAGTATTTCTACCCCTTTGAGCTTAAATTCCTTAAATCCTTTCATAATTCGACTCGTTGCATTAGCCGAGAGTTTTCTTTAGGGTTCATGATCTTAAGGATATAATTAACTACGAGGGCTTACCCTTGTAGGAATCAAGACCCCAAAATTAAAAATGAATTTTATCTTGCACCCATAAGATAGTGAAAATAACTAGAAATTTCACTATTAAATTCAGAAAGTTTTTAAAGAGGACTCGCACTAGTTTCTTCTTTACACAAAAAAAAACTTATAGGATTTGTCCCACAATCTTCCCTCTTCAATCTGACTAAAAAATCTCATCAAATTGCCAAAATCCACCTCTTTGACACTTCTCATCATCACTAGGATGATCTTCGAAGAAGACCGCAGGAAGAAACCCCAATCCTTTCTTACAAATCGGACATAAAAATCAAATCCCACGTGACAACAGCTATTGGCATACAGGCGCCTATGGCCAAACTCTCGGGAGGGTAGCGCCTCAATATCCTATGCGCCAACCCCTATAGACCACGACCCATATTTTGCCCATAGGCGCCTACAACCCATCACATATGTGTCAAGTGTGCTGCCACCATATTTCGGCTCCACACCATAACACTATTAATGATAGTGTGATGATAAACGTGTGATGTTTTTCACATGGTCATTTAGCAGGATCCGATTCCGTCCAAACTCAAAAATATTTATGTATATACAGAACTGTGATTAAATCAATAAGAATTGGGGTTGAAAAAAAAAAAAAACCAGTGAATTGGTTCGATTTCTGAAAAGCCGATTCCTTTAAATATATTATTCAATTTTAGTCTTTTAAATTTCTTCTGATGACAAAAAATAAGATATTTAAATTAAAAATAGAGAAAATGTCATGTCTTTAATTTTTTCTTTTAATTTAAAATATTAGTCAAAATATTCAAAAGTGTTGTATTTAAATTAAAATATTATTTATTGAATCAATAGCATTGATATTAATATATCATTATTCTATTATCTAAATTATATGAACATAACATGAGTATTTATTTCGTCATTAGGTTAAACCTTGTTTTTAATCTCGGATGAACCATGGAACCCGAAACTTTTCATTTTTTTCGATGTCCGGTTTGATTTTCACAACTTTAATTTTTTATAAGTTTAGAATTTGATTAGATAATTATTGGAAAAAAAAATTGGAAGGATAATTATTTGATGCTCGCCTTTTCTCACAAATATTTATCTTAATGAGAATATTTTGCCATACATTGTCATAATTATCTAACCAAAGAATATTTATAATGATCGAAAAAAGTTAATGCGATAATTTGAATGATGAGAAAAATAAAATTATTGCTTCGCTCAATTTCCGCTTTTTGGGCTCAATATATGCCACTCAATTCTTATGTTTTACATATCTAGCATCTGAGCTTCGACTTTTACGTATATGACCTGTTGAGAAATTAGAGTGAAGAAAAATTAGGAATTGACACAAATCCAGAAGAACACACAGAGATTTTTGAGGTTCGGCAAAGATGCCTACATTCTCGGGAGCAGAGCGGCGACTTCCTTTTCAATATTCAGAAAAGAGAACAAAATACAAGATTCAGTTCTCGGAGTCTCATAGACTTCCCTAGGGTTGCAAACAGGGCATATATATCACCCTATAGTACAATATGTAATTTCTTAAATTACACATGTACCAAACTGCAGGGTGTTGCCCCCACACCTCCAACTCACGTAATGAAACTCCCCCGATTGGACAGATTCTTCCGCTCCATCATCTGTCCCATTTATGGAATATGAGTCATACCTAACAAATCTCCACTTTGGCGAATATCCTGCTCCTTATGAGAAATATATCATGCAGTTTCTTATGCATCAATGTGGATTGGACTGCCATGCTTCCGTTGCGCCCTCGCTGATCCCCTCAACCTACTAAATTCCAAGAGACACAACTCTTCAATTCCAAGAGACATCTTTTCATTCCAAGAGAGTCCAAATTCTGATATTATAAGTCATATCTAACAAATCTCCACCTTGGCGAATATACAGTTCTTTTAGGAGAAATGCATATATCCAAAATGAGCCCTTATCTATGCATGCAAAGGTGTATTGCACCCCTTAAATATTTTTGATGTGAAATGAAAGAATTCGCTGGTAAAAAAAAAAAATGAAGTTTGGATGCTAGTTATGTAAATACATAGAAATTCGTTGGTATGTATGTAAATGTCCCATTAATTTAACACTCTCTTATAAATATTATCGTTAATCAGTGGGCATAACTTTTTCCCACAAACATTTCATAATTAATTAATTATTCAAGACAAATGAAATAATATAATTAGTAGGAGAATCAGGAAATTATTTTGTACGACATAAGCAAACATGCTCCTGTTATTGGTAATCCACTTCTTTGAAGTCTTGTTCGTATACTTAACATTGTATGTAGCAGTACTAATGCATTAAACTATATTTATTTATTCAAATGCAAACTTTATACAAAAAAATATATGGCTAGAAATTATTTTATCATGAAAAGTTTTTCTTAAAAAATTTATTAAATTTGCTTGTACTTTTAATTAATTAATTAATCATATAACTCAAAACCGAAAGATTCGAAGTGATAAATGGAACAAAGCACGCAACAACCCTAAATCCAGAAAATGAACATAAAAATTTAACGTGGAAAAACATGAGAACGAAAAAAGCCACAAAGACACATCACACAAATACTTTGATTTTGAAAGGAGAATAATATACAATTACACCGCTCAGATCTACTTTCTACACCGCTAGAACTTGCAACAATTCATACACCATTCTGCCTTGATCTCACAGAAGAAAGCGCTCGTCGAAATCCACCATCTCGACACATACACCTTTCCATACCTATTACACGCTGTTGAGAATACACCGTGTAAGCATATGATCCCTTGTGGAATGAGGTTTGCATTCCTAACTACGTACAAACCGCTCCTCATGCTGCAATGTAGATCTCGGGCACTGTGTTTCCGCTCACTCTGGTTGAAGTCACGAATCCAGACGCTGTCGCACCCGAAAATGGGCATAAGTGAGCTGAGATGAGTAACAAGTTGACTTGAGCTAATTTCATTAACAAGCTTAAGAGTAATATGCACAGACCCATATTAGAGCTCAAATCTTAATTCTGATCAGTGAATTAGTTTCAAAACCGGCAAAATTCTGTTAGCTAGTTGGCTTATAGGCTGGCTTAAATAATAATAAACCCTCAATTTTAATATATACTTTCAATATATGATAATTGTAATTCTAAAATTTCTATTGAAATCTCAGGATAGCTCATAATAATAGACAGTTTATAATTTCAAGTCGTACTGTTTTCATATAAATTGTGATTCATTAATCTCCTTGTTACATGCGCAAATATACCTTTCTTTTCGCATGTAAAATACTAGGTGTTGAGAAATTAGAGAAGCAAAAACAGGAATCGACACAAATCCAGAAAAACACACAAATATTTAACGAGGTTCGACAAAGATGCTTATGTCCTCGAGAGCAGAGCGATAACTTCTTTTCAATATTCAGAAAAGAGATTACAGAAATCAGGGATATGGGATAACACCTAGGGTTACATACAGATTTATTTATAACCCTAGAAAAACCTGGAGTACAATATGTAATTACCAAATTACCCCTGTACCACACTACCAACCCACATAAGGAAACACTCCTGATTTGGACAAAATCTTCCGCTCCGCTTCAGAATCTGTCCCTCTATGGTATATGAGTCATATTTAACACTAGACATATTTTATGTGTATAAATGGGACTATTTTCTTTTAAAAAATTATAAATTAGAAGGTAATCATATCATATATTCACACTCCGCAAAAATAGAACCGATTACGATTTTAAAAGATCAGAGCTTGAGCGAGTTTAGGCTTGGTTTTTGTTTGGCTCATTTGAAATTAATTATGTTTGAAATTGGCTTGTGAACTGTGTGTTTGTGTTCAACTCAATTTACATATTCATGTTTGCGTTCGACTTGAACTTGATTCGTTTAAATTAAATAAAAAAAGTAGATGTAAAACGTTGGATTCAAACCCGCATCATTCATATGCAATAAAAGACTTGAAACCACAAGACCACACCAGCTTTGACAATTTAAAATTATATATGATCGGAAAAAAGTTTGTCTTATTCAACTCATTTATAATTCGAGCTTAAAAAAATTATTTGTGTTCGACTTGTTTATAATTAGAACTTAAAAGAATTCTTTGTCTCCAGCTCACTTAACGAACGATTCGAATACGAACTACTTAATGAGTCGAACCCGAGTTATTCACGAACAAAGGAGCTTTTTTGGTAGCCCTAACCATATTCCTCATGTCAACAAAACTTATTATTTATCTGTATAAATGAGACTATTTTCTTTAAATAATTTATAAATTACAAGTTAATCATACCATAGACCTTATATTTATGAAAAATTTTATTTCTTCCCACTATGGATGCATTCATAATATATTAATTGATAATTTCAATATATAATAACCAAAATAATATCTAAAAATATCTGTGATTAGAATACAATTATTCGATTCATCTTCCAAAATTTAGACTTTCAGCAAGATATTTCTATGGAATCATATCTACATGCTTTGACTTCAACCTATAAAAATTGCATAACTTAGATCATGTGGGGATGTTTCCAAAGTATCGAAAGATATAATTCAAACATATAATCGATTTTTTTATTTTTATTTTTATTCTTATTTTTTGGAATTCTTTGTTAAATAATGAGCATGATTTTTGGAAAAAGCAATTTGAGTTATTACAAATTTGTAGATAGAATTCTAAAGCAGTTTATGCTCAAGGAATAGAACGATTTTCATACCCTTTATTGGCTCCCAAATTGTGGTTGGTGCACACCACCTGGACAAAAAATGCTTGGAAAAAAGATGGAGAGAGAAAAGTTAGCTTATTTGACTGTGCTGACTTAAATAATTGGTCTGTCCTTGCCGACGAGCTAGTGAATCAACAAGCTATCAAGACACAATGGTCAAGTTGCGTAGTGATTTACACTTGTAGTAGATAGATGAGTATAATTATTGCGCATGGTCATGTCGATCTAGCACTTGAATAAGTCTGAGCAGTATTTGGTGATATGAGTTGATTTAGGCCCCGTTTGGGGCAATTTTTTATCCGTGATGTGGTTGGGCACTGCTGCTGGCGGCGTTTGATAGATGTGGTGCAAAAGCGTCTTAGAATAATTTACATGAAATGCGAGCCGTGGGTTCAACCCCGCAACGTGCTTTTCTTGGTGATTTTTTACCCCGCTACCCCCTTCATCCCCTCTCTAATGATTGTTGACCTAACTTTCATCACTCGATTCCCTTGGATTCGTGGCTTTGGTGGGTAGGGCTCGGTTCCATTTAGATCTGTTAGTCGTGGTGGTTGTTGCGGTGAGCTTTCCTTTCTCCCTCTCCCTCTCCCCTCCATTCTCAGCTCAGTTTGGATCATTGTCATTCCGCTCTCTGTGCAGCGGTCCCTCTCTCTCTCCCCTATATTTTGATATTCTCTACCTTATATATGCTGACATTTTGATTTTGTAAATATTTATGTGCAATGGTTTTCCCGGGTTCTCTGTGTTCCTATCATTGGATGGTTTTTGGTTGATGTTGAATTTTAACATTTGTTTGGTTACTCTATGATATTCTCATTTGATGATTTGGGTTATTTATGCTACATTTGGTTGATGATTTGGTTTTTCTTTGCTCTATTTTTTTGATGCTTGAAATTTGGAAGTGGTGGTGATTGCATGTGGAATTTGGAGGTGTTTGATGGTTGTGTGGTGTGGTGGTAATTGGAAATACAAATTGTGGAGATGTGTTGTGGTAATTGGAAATATAAATTGGTAATTTGATGGTTGTGTGATGTGGCATTGTGGTGGTTTTTCTTTGATCTATTCTGTTGATGCCTAAAATTTGGTGGTGGTGGTAAGTGGAAATGCAAATAGAATGTGCAGGTGGTGGTGTATGAGAGTTGTGTGGTGTGGATGTGTGGAAGTGGTGTGTGCATGTGTTCGTGTGTTGTTTAGGTGGTGGTGTAAGAGAGTTGTGTGGTGTGGGAGGTCTGTGATGAGACTTTTTGACCTTATGGGTTCTTTTGAATGGTAGGTTTGTCATTGTTGGTTGGTGTCACATGTGAAATTCTAATAAAGACAACCAAGTTCCTCATGTTTTTTGGTGCTATGATTTTTGAGGTTCTTCTTGATGGTTTTTTTGGTAAAATGTATATGTGACAAACACGAGCTAGGCATTACGTGGGTTAAAGACAACCAAGTACATTTTTTTTATAAGGTTAGTTGTTTTCTTGTAGTGACAGATTCATTGATTGATATACTAAGTTCTCTGATACCTCACAACTGCATAAAACTATAATTAATTACTTTTTTTTTTATCAATTTTTACTTGTGTTATGTCTAATAAGATGTCTTTTAAAGCATTCAGGAAAGATGAGCTTGTGAATTTGTGGTACCTCCCAAGGATTACACTGCTACTGTGGGCTTCAATGTTCTCTGCTTACTTCACGTTAAACACATAGCTACGAGAGACGGTTTTACATGTGCCTGCGGAGAGTTATGGAAAACTGTAACTTTTTTTTGTGAGCAGATAGTCTAGAAAATTTCATTGCCGAGAGTAATTGGACATTAAGAGTATCCCTGGATGACGACTTAGCACGTGACATATGTTGTCCACATTTTAAAAATAATATTATAATATTATTAAATGTTATATTAAAGATCATTTTCTTAATTTTAACAATCTTGATACTCATTATTAAGTGAAGTGTACATCTTTTTTTATCATATTTTGTACTGAATTTTTGCTTTTAAAATATAAAATGCCTTTTGATGAACAGTTTTGTTGCAAACAATATTACTATACAAAGGTAGAATAATCATTTATCCAGAAACAGCTGCAACACAGTTGTTTTCAAACCACAAATAACAAATAGATAACCAGCTTATCCGCAGTAGCTTCTGCGGAACAACTTATTATTAAGTTACAGCTACCCAAACAAACTCTTAGTTGAAACTTGGGTTTCGATATGGCATTAATATAGACAAAACTATCTAGAGACAAAGAGAGAGAGAGTGAGAGAGAGAGAGAGAGAGAGAGAGAGAGAGAGAGAGAGAGAGAGAGAGAGAGAGAGAGAGAGAGAGAGAGAGAGAGAGAGAGAGAGAGAGAGAGAGAGAGAGAGAGAGAGAGAGAGAGAGAGAGAGAGAGAGAGCTTAATATCCTAATTAGATTGTGTATTGTGTTTAATTTTTTTTTTCACATGCTATCTCAACACAAAAAAATTAGTTAAGATTGAAATGAACAATGTAACATTACTTTTTTCTCTTAATAATGCAACTTAATATTAGCTAGGGCACATATAAGCTGGTAAACTACTGTAAGCATTTTTTAAATTTTCTCATCTTTTTTCATCTCAAGGATCCAAACTAGCATGTCATTAAGATGTAATATTTACGATTTAAGCCATAATAGCACTATTTTGACAACAAGAATAAAACAATAAATTTTTAAAAAATAAAGATAAAGTTGAATTTGCCTGCGGAGAGTTGAATTTTACCATTTAATATTTATTTATATTTTTAATATATATATATATATATATATATATTGTTGCCATTTCTTACTCTTTGGGAGCAATTAGAGTTCTAAGAGTTGAACTTAAATGAAAAAAAATTTATGCAAATTTGTTTCACAAATTATTTTCAGAGAACTTAAAAAATTACCATATGGCTCTTATTATTTTATTAGTAACACCTAAATTTTCATATTTAGCTATAAAAATTTATTATTTTTAAGTCAAATAAAGATAATATTAATATTTTTCATGCATATATTTTGATATGATTTAGACATTCGAGTAGTATACGCACATATAAAATTAAATGTAAATAATGTTATGTAAAGATAAAATTTGAATGTTTCTATCAAAGGAGAATTTTTTGTTCTTTTCTAAAAGAAAATAAGAGAAAGAATCTAACTCAAGTTCTCAACATATCTGATCAGATTAATCAACTTAATTGTATTAATAAAATCAAACTTTATTTATGTTAGATTTATTAACTAATTGAAAAACCATTTATTATTATTATTATTGTTCAATTCAAGCTCTTCTATTATTCCTACATATTGACTTGTTACGTGGGTTGCACCTCCTAAAACGCTTCTTACATAAGACTGATCATGCCAATTGAGTTTTGGATGAAACTGCAATTATTTTAAATTATAATCAAAACTTTAAGCCAAATGATAGAGAACATTGAAAAGTTCTTTTTTTTTACAAAAATAACAATAAAGCTTTAAAGAAGTGAGAAAGGACAACATTGCAATTGACATTTTAATATAGTTTGGCCTTAAATCTTATAAAATATTGTTTGACCGTTGGAAGCTGTGAAACAGTCGCTGTCAAAAACAGTGAACATTATGGTTGCCCTAATTTTTCCTAATGTTTTTTTTTTTTAAATTTATTTAGTTCAACAAAAGATTATTGCTTGGGTGTTCAATAACCATTATAATTAATTAACCTC
Source organism: Phalaenopsis equestris (assembly GCF_001263595.1). Classification (NCBI taxonomy): domain Eukaryota; kingdom Viridiplantae; phylum Streptophyta; class Magnoliopsida; order Asparagales; family Orchidaceae; genus Phalaenopsis; species Phalaenopsis equestris. The sequence goes on along the minus strand of NW_018164700.1, from coordinate 663,124 downwards.
ATTCTTTCTATCAAAGGGTATCTTAAGGAGATTAATAGAATTGATAATCTTAAGCCAATTGATTTCTATGATGGAGAAATGGTGTATAGATGAAGCTTAAATGCCCCATTTTAAAAAAAGAAATTATCAATGAATGATTATCATACTTTAAAAATGGCTTAGGGTTTGTATGGGTCGGCGGTGCGGCACTGCACTGCAGTTCTGTTTGCTTGGATAAACTGCATTTTAGTACTTTATTTAAAAAATTATTATTGAAATCTGTGTTTTTCCACCGGTCTTAGCTAGGTGTGATCTCAGCTCTAAACCCTAAACTTAAAAAAAAAAAAAAAAAAACTCTACGTAGCTTTTTGAACATCAGATTATTTTTAAGCAGCTTCAAAGCTGTTTTTTAATGAGTTGCAATTGCCCTAAATAGACCCTTAGTTGAGAATAAGTGTAGATAACGAGTGGGGCTATAAAAGAATTTCTTTTTAAGATCTTAATTGAACTATTTATTTTTTATAATATATAATTAAAAATATTATAAGCGGCTACATTATCATTTCTTCTGTGCATGAGTCAACTAATCTCATAAGATTAACAATCAAAGGTCATGATTATGAGAAATTGTTTGTCCAAATTAAATTAATCATTCTGATCGATTCAAGTTGATTAGTTCATTGTAAAGCCGACATTATAATCAATAAATTTGAACTTATCAAGCAAAGTGGTCACCATCATCATGATGAGATATAAATCGGGCTGAAATATAAAGAATTCACCTATCCAACCAGCTCCACAAGCCAGCTACATAGATTTTTTTTTTTTTTTTTGGCTTTTTGAGTAAATTTAATCGTAAAATCGTAAATATATATAGATAGTATATGCAAGGTTCCAAACCCATGATTTTTTGGTTGAAAGCCTGTGCCATAAAAAAAATAGACTAAGTTGAGTTGCAGAAATAGCTTTGTAGCTATGTTTAGGTGCTCAACCAATGAAGATAAAGTCAACCCATAACATCATGGGCTCATCTCATATTGGAAAAGTTCTAATTATGTGCCTAAATTTGTTAGGTATCATAACTGGCATAAGTCCTTTTTTCTTTTTTTTTGAAAATTTTTCATTAGATCCAATCAACATTTATCATATTTTCGTTTTAAGATGACATTTTTAAACCTTAATTTATTCTGGTACATTTTTAAGATGACATTTTTATAATTTAATAAGCTATTAAACTATAACAAACTAATTTATGCAACTTAATTAATACAATTCAGTTATTAACAGCAAACTAAAATTATGATATTCTGTTATATTTACACCTGTATTACAGTTGCTAACAACTTGTCTTCTGCGAACAAATACCAATACAATATTCCCGCTGTTATCATCGGTTTACAGCTCTTGTAACCAGATAATGTCGGCTTAATCACCATTGCCGATAGCTACATCTCATCAACCTACCATTTTTAACCATCTTTGAGTTATTCTCGTCCCATATACTTTGATTTCAGTTTAACAAGTTACGAAGGCTCACAATATTTCTGAAGAAACTATCGACTGCATGAATTTAAGGTGAGCACGAGTAACTATGTTTCATCATTAAACTTATTGAAAATAAATAAAAAATTAAAGTGTGCTCAATGCCAGAACTAATCAGCCAAAAACGAGATGAAACCAAAGAGCTCAAGATCGCTCAATTTTGACACTGCTAAGACATTCAAATGTCCGCATAACACTGTCCAATCAAAGAAAATTCTATGGCCGTCTGATCGAGTGAACCAAATTTTTTTCTTATTTATTGGGAGGCCTTTCATAAAATCTATAAATAGAACCCTACACCTTCATGAAAAGGAGGGAATAGCTGAAGCTAAGGCTGGATTAGGAAGAGGAGTTGAATTTCAGTGTTGTCTTGCACCAAAGACTAGGCGAATGCTTCCCGCACCTGCACACGCCAACCGCAATTGACCACCTTGTGTCAGTCGTCATTGATCATCGTCTGTTGCCCCCTCTCATTTCAATGAATCCCCTTACAAAGTCACGACATACGCTGCGGAGTAATGGAGTACCATACGGAGTAACGACCAGTCTTGCAAAGTAATAAAGCATCCTGCGAAGCAACGCATACCAAAAATAGTGTAATAACGCACTCTGAATATGATATAAGAATTTCCTAAATATGATGCAATGCACATTTCATACATAATGCGTCAACACACCCTAAAAATGGTGTAACAACGCACCTTGAAGATGGTGTAACTACACACCCTAAATACAGTGCATGATATGTCCCACATATGCTACAGTGACACATCCCGAAGACGGTGTAACGTTGCACACCGAAAATGATGTAATAACATACCCCGAATGTGTTGTAACAATACACCATGCAATAACTGCTTACAACCGTCGTACTCAGAATATGGTAACATTATCTGGACTCACAAAGTTCTCTCCTCACATCGCATTACTATGGTCTACATGATCAACTATGACATATGAATGTTATCAGAACTCATGCAACTTCTAACTTAGGCATCTGCAACCTACAAAAGTTATTACAATTCATCACTATGCTCGACATGATCCACTGTTATTTTCGGCCTCTATGGCTTACAAATGTTATTGCAGCTCATCATTACAACACAGGTAACCAATTATAGCTTTGCATAGCTCATGCACTCACAAATTTGACTTCTACGACCTACAGATATTATTGCAGCTCACCATCACGGCCTATATGACCAACTTTGGCCTAAGTGATCCACAACTCATGTAACTCTAACTCCGACCACTAAATGTAGCTCCTAACTCTAGTCTTAGTGGCTTATGAATATTATCACAGCTCATGCAACTCCAAAATCTATCATTTTTGCCTATGAACGTTATCAAATCTCATGTAGCTCCCAACTAAGGCTTTTATGGCTAACCGACTCTTTTGAAGTAATCACCTACGATGTACATGACCAACTACTATCACAACTTTCAACTAGGCATCTACAATAAGCTAGCGCTGCGACCACCATCTACAACATTCATGGTGGACTACTGCCTCCACAATTATTATTGCTAAAATACTGTTGTACATCAACTTTGTAATTTTATATTACCTAATTCAGGAGAGGAGTGTGTCTGTATGCTCACAATTACATAGTACATTATTTCAGTTGGGTCAGACTCATGGTTCTTTTTCCTCTTCAAAGTTTTTTTTTTTATGTAAAAAATGTAAAAAGTTCTAGTGTCTCTAGTGTCTCTATCCATCAGCTTAATTAAATGTGTATGTGTTGTATTTTTGTGCAGTGCTAAGATGCTGAAAAACATTGAAAAAGAGAATAAAACAACTCGGTTTGGTCACATCGAAGTAAGCCACTAAGGAATTGTAAAAACATAGGCCCACTCTTCTCTTGAACTAGAAAAGAAGAAATTAAAACATGAATATACAATGTTAGTTCAACAATAATAGATGTTACCGGCCACAAAGACCGTAGTTGCCTGCTATGGAGGCAACAGTCTGCTATAAATATTTTAGGAGGTGGTTGTAGCTCCAATTTATTATTAAAGCCGTATTTAAAAGTTGTGGTCGTAATTAGCCAAATAGGCAGTAAGTGGTAGCTTCAGGAGCATCAGTTGGCCACAACAACCGTAGTTGGGAGTCACGATAGCTTTCTTAGTCCGCAAAGGTCAAAGTTAGGAGATGCAAGTTTTTTGAGCCACGTAGGCTGTAGTTGGTCACATAGAGGCTACAACGAAGAGCTGTAAGAAAGTTCGTAGATAGTAGAGCTTGGAGTTAGGAGCTACATGAGCAATGAGTCATATAAACCATAGTTGGTCACACATATTGTAGCAGTAAGATGCGATAATGTTAGTAGGCCGTAGAAGCCGAAGTTGAGAACTACATGAGTTGTGAGCCAAGCAGGTCATATAAGTCATATTGGTGAGTTGTGATAACGTCCATAGATCGCAGACGTTGGAGTTGGGAGAGCTGCATGAGTTGTTGATCATGTCAGCCGTAGTTAGTCACGTAAGTCATAGTGATGAACGATGATAATGCTTATAGACAACACCAGCTTTATTTTATTTAAAAAGTAAAGATTATGAGCATTTAGTTGTTGCAACAAAAGTTTTATTTTACATCATCTTATTTTTATGTTATGTGCACGAGCTTGACGGTAGAGAAGAAAAGATCTAAGCAAAAATACACATTTCTATCCGCATTTTTAGCATAAGCATATATTATTATATAGGCTTGCAAAATATCTTGAAATATCTCATATTCTGCTTTATTTTTAAGTTAAGAAAAACTTAATTTAATATATTTCCCGTGGAAAAATCCGTGATCATTGGGTGACTTATTAGAAGGCTTCTTTTTAATCTGGTTTCACACGCCCAATATTACATTATTCTAACCAAGGTCAGATGCATGTATCTCTAATTCTCTCCAATTAAGATAAGCACTCAACCACTAAACAGAATTTGCTTATAAAATCTATTTATATTAAAGTGGCATTTACATATATATCACCTAATTTCTATGTATTTACATGTGTAACAGTTGAATTTTGGTTTTTACATTTATACCACCCAAATCCTTCATATCACATAACAAAAAATACCTCCATTTTAAATTTCAAAAGTGAAATACACCTTTATTGCCCAAGTAAAACGGTATGTTTGTAGATCTTCCAATTTTAAATTCTTAATTTTATAATACCATCGAGATCAATCGCACACTCAATCAATTAAAATTTTAATTTCTTTGGGGAATATATAAAGTCAGGATATTATTGTTATTTGCAAGTTGGAAGGCTATTTTCTGAGAGCAGCTAATCAAATAGGATTTGATTAATACCTTTAAGATAGATTTCTTAGTTCTATAAGTTCTGCCAAGCACTTCACGTATAACATCATGATTAATCATGGTTAATTAATTCGTAGCTAGCATTTTAATTTTTTTTAAATCGGGAATGCATCAAACACAAATCTCAAGGAGATCAAGCAGAAAAGCTCAGGCTTTATTTCTAAATTTTAACCTCTCTATCCCATTTTTTGGAAAAAATATCACCAGGATTTCATTCACTGTACGTGTACGATCTGACCTCATTGTGTATTAAATTATTTAACTTTTTTATTAAAAGGGCCAAATTGTACACATGATAGTCAGTAATTGGAGTGTTGCCATTTTTTCAACAGAACTCATTGATGTAATATTTTCTCCCTTTCGCGATATTTTCATCTAATTTTTTAATATTAATCAAAATCGTCGAACTTATGCTCTGCCTCTCTGTAACCCGTGTTATACATACCTTTAGTTCATTATGGTACCAGACAAACCCGGCATTTGCAGTTTTACGCTTACTATTTCATAATCTAATATCACGATAACATCATTTTTCACATTTAAGAAACGATTTCCAGCTTGAGTATAGTTCACTGCATAATAATTATATTAATGATTTAGATTTGTACCTACTGCTACTGCAGGGCAGCAGAAACGAAAGTAAAAATTGAAATTTTCATGCAAATTCTAGTTTTCATTTTGTCATATTTCGTTAGCATAAAATCATTGATTACCTGTCCCTCTTTGCAGCCAGAAAAACAACTTTTGGATCTACCAGCCTTCACTATCCCTCACATGTTTCACGCTTTCAGAGGCCGCAGAACAATCTGGCACCCTCCTCCGCAATACCCGCGGACAAGCCCTACTAAGTTCTCAACTGTTTCTGCCAATTGCGCTCCCAACTTCAATTTCTTGCAGCATCCAACACTCTTTTAGGTATGTCAATAAATAAACAAATTGACTAATGAGATGAATGCCTTTTAACTGAGATTTCTTATGGAATATTCTAGCCATGGTGTCCATTGAATTGCCTTTGGCCTCATATGCGTGCTGTCACCGATGCGTGTGACACCTTGGTATCCACCGAAATATGAACTTTGGCTTTTATATTTATACTACAATTTAATCATGTCTATGCACCTTTTCATGCGCAAATAAGATCACCATAAAAATGTAAGAAATTGAGGTTTAGAAGCTAGATATGTGAATACATAGGAATTGAGAGGTATGTATGTAAATCTTTATTTTCCATAATGTGTTCAAAATAAGAGCTTATGACAGTTTGAAGATCATTTTCGTGCATCCATCCTAAATGCAATGAACGGCCAACAACTTTTTGAAATTTTGTCTTGTGACTATGACATTTATTTTATCCCGTGCCTATAATCTGAGCAATTTTAGAATTTATATGATGCTATGTGTTTACTTTATGATTATTCATGGAGGTTTATAACGATATTAATAAAAGTTAATTTTTATTTATTAGTATATGATTATATTTCTTATACTAATTATTAGCGCCATTCTAAATATCCTCCTTTTGTTACTGTGATCTATACTAATTAATGCAGATGAACACCTCAGATAACAGTTCCAATAACAATAGAAACAGAGAACTTCTGAATAAACACTGAACAATATCATAGAATTTAAAGCATTTAACTTTACATGACTTCCAACGAGATTTAGCATTCTAATTATGTTGTATTCAAGAAATGTTGGCAGCTGCACATGTAATAGAAAACGGGAAAAAAAATTCAAAAAAAGGTTTATAGAACAAGCAACCAAAATTAATTAAAAGTATCAACCATTTATGTACACATTGATATTGATTGTATACTGAAGATACCGAAAAATGTGATATTGGATGCTTCAACTCATCTTGACCCTGTATGCATAAAATCAAAGGAAGATTTACATATATACCACTTAATTCCTATGTTTTTACATATAACGTGCATTTCACGTTTTAAAAGTTAAAATAGAGTTATCTTTGTTGTGATAAGAAAAATTTGGATGGTATCCAAATAAAAAAGTAAAGTTTAGGTATTAAATATGTAAATACATAGAAATGGGATGATATGTTTTTAAATGCCCTAAAATTAAAATTAGTAAATCTATACAAATTAAGCTAGCACATGAACAAGCAAAACAAAGGGCTCTTAAGCCAATGGGGGAAACTTTCGAGTAATTCCCATTCAGGGCAAAATCATTCACATATATTTTGCATGTTCTTTACATTCTACGCCATTTTTTTTATTTTATGTATTTTTTTATTTTGCCTTATGTTGATCTGCATGAAAGACCCAAAAAATATAGGTATCTTCTTCTTTAGTAATTTTGATATATTGGACATGTTCTCGTTTGAGCAATTTGGACAATCCTCAAGGTGATTTGGGTCAAAGCCAAGCACATCCTACCGGTAGTCCATTGCTTGCATCATACTTGGTCATTTTGATCATAAAATATTCATTCCCGAGTAATTTTAACGTTCCTAATGCATTTGTGTAATCTATTTTTGAACGGGCAACAGTTGGGTGGCTTCGACAGTGATTAAAATGTTTTAAACTCAGATTCACAAATCATCATAGTTGTTGCATGTTTTCTTGTCCAGGGATCTCTACTAAGCAATCTTGGCATTTGGAATGAATTTGAGAAATCCATTTGGTAAATTAGCATTATTTCAATTCACATCAAACATAATCAATGCATTTTACCTCAATTTGCATGTCATCACACTCATTGGTCGTCTTTTTCATCATTCAACATATATAGAGATTAACAGTCGGCCGCTAGTTGACAACTTAACCCAACCTTGTCAACCCAAAAGGATAGCTCAAGAATCATTGTCTGTTCACTTTTCAATCAGGTGAAAACCTAAGTTAGCACAACAAATATTATTTTAAGATAATTCTACATAAGTATTATATTATCTTTCTCAAAATTTATAAATAGGCTATAATTCTCATAGGGCTTTAAGTTGCACAAAACTTTAAAGCTTTAACCACTTCTATAGAGTCATCAAACCACCGCCTTACTAACTTTGTAAGATTGTCTTGTCATGTCAACCTCTTATTCCTTAATAATTTAATTTCTGTTTATTTAAATACAAGAAATATTTCATCATTCTAATTTCAATTTTAAACTAGTGGATTAACTTATTGAATTTTTCTTGTAAAAAGTATTTGTGCTCTCTAATTACGTGCAACTTTACCTTTATCTATATTGTTATGTTTGTGCACTACTTGTCTTGCAAGCCAAGAAAAAAAAAACACACATTTTAATGCTTTTACTTTTGACATTACAGTCTAACTTAATTTAAAATATTGCAAGGAAATAGCAGTGGATATGGTTGATTTACATTTGTTTTATTGGATTTTGCTTTGCATCACTCTCTTTTTTAGTAAATTAAAAAATTCTATGCAATTTTAATTTTGGATTTAGTCTTAGCTTTTCTGAGTAGAATTGTTCTTTTTTAATACATTAAAATTGTTTCATATTTTGACCTTAAGTAAAATACAATAATTTAGACAAATTTACATAAATTTATTATTTTCATGGACCATTGCCCAGGACATTGCTTTTGGCCTTTCATACTAATACTATTATTGATAAGAATAATGAAAAAAAGTACACACTAATACTTATAATAAATTAGATAAATATAAAAATTTGAGGTGATATAAACATTAAATTTTTCTTAATTCTATAAATATCTGATTTATCTGGTCAAACTAATTCTTTTGTAAACTATTTGACCAAGAAGAAATCACCTACACATAAATTACTTTGCAAAAAAGGAAAAATTTTCAGCAATTTATACTGAAATATTTTCTAATTTGCAAAATTGAAATCAATTTATTAAAATCAATGCTTCTCGAACTGAGACCACACAAATTTGTATATTTTAGTCTCTTCGTGATATCTTTCTGATTTGACAACTACTTTTTTACTGCTTTCTAAAATCTTGCAATCATCTTTTATTTAAAAATTGCAACTAAAATCTTAACTTATAGAACACTAAAACTTCCTAGAAAAAGGCATGCCATATTTGATATATATTGGATATAGACAAACGAGTGACACGAATCACCCCCAGCACATACCTATCCACTTAAAAAATAATAATAATAAACACAAACCACTCAATTTTTATGTATCTACATATCTAGCATCTACACTTCAATTTTTACATATAGACCACTTTATCTATGAATGAAAACATGTATTTTATTCTTTAAATATAAAAAAAAAACAATTTTTATACAATATAAAAGATTTGAATGGTATAAATATAAAAAATAAAATTTTAATGGATATTGTATTGCTTAAAATTGTTTTAAAATTTATGCTAATGTGAGTGTTAGTAACCATAAAAATCCTGACATCAACTGTCCAACTAATTATACGCCAAGTGTAACACGGCTGTCAAGCAGACCAAAAAGATCTGCCGCCCTCGTTGGGCAAGCACTGCTCTGCTTGCCTTTTGATTCGTCTCTCCAATCTCTTCTTCCTGGCTCCATCGCACACGCCGCCTCCTTAGTGCTGTTTATTAGTCTTCAACTCCCAAACTCTCAGTCATCGTTAAAGCCGGCTTCCACCTTCCACCTTCCAGATCCAGTCGCCCCACTTAACTCTCTTGTTTGCTTGTTCCACTCTTCCACTTCCACGTTGACCCACTACTTGCTGACCTGTCCCTCAACTTATTCTACCTCCCTCCCTCTCCCCCTCAACTACCAAGTTCGATGCAACTCCCCACCTAGCTCTCTCATTTCACTGTATATATTCAAGCTCAATTCACTATTTTTCTTCCCAATCCATCTGCTCTCAGCTCACTGACTCCTTAAAAAATTATAAAGTTTCCATCTTGAAGAGTTGTTTCACGGATCCCATGGCTCTTGACGCGATAACCGAGCCGCCGCCGCCGGCCGCAAGGGAGGGTTCGTTGTCGTGGCCGCCGCGGCCGGCGGGGGCAGGGGGGGGGGGAAGGGTGGGCGAAGCGGAAGCGTTCGAAGCGTCAACGTTCGCTTGACCGCCCGCCGACGGAAGAGGAGTATCTTGCCCTCTGTCTGGTCATGCTCGCGCGCGGAGGCTCCGACCACAGTCTCCCGCCGCTTCCGTCTTCACCCCCACCAGAGGGTCTCTCCTACAAGTGCTCTGTTTGCAGCAAGGCGTTCGCGTCTTACCAGGCTCTCGGCGGACACAAGGCCAGCCACCGCAAGTACCCCGGCGGTGCTTCCGACGACGCCGCCTCCTCTGCCTCCGGTTCATTCGCCTTCGTTTCCTCCGGCGGAAAGGTTCACCGTTGCTCCATTTGTCAGAAGGAATTTTCCACGGGGCAGGCGCTGGGCGGGCACAAGCGATGTCACTACGATGGAAGTGGGGCGGCGGCGGCGGCGGCAGCGACGGTGGCGTTAGCTTCAGAGGTTGCGAGCTCGGAACAGAGGGAATTCGATCTGAATATTCCTGCAGCGGTGGAATTTGTCTTTGAAGGGAGCAGGCGATGTGTGGGGAGTGAGGACGGGGAGGTACAGAGTCCTCTGGCGCTGAAAAAGCCGCGCTTTCTGATCCCGGCTTGATAGTCTATTGTTTCTCTTGTTCAAGCTTTGTTACCGAGATGTTAGAAGATTTCCTCTATTTTGGTTGATTTCGATTGTGTATAAAGAGGAGGATTGGATTTTTTTGTAGTTTAGAGTTCAGCTGTTGGTGTTTAATTCTTTTTTTTTTTGTTTTGTTTTTTAATCTTGTAGCAGCAGGAAATAATTTATTTGTTGTGAATTAATGAATCAGTACAATTTGGGCAGTATGAGATCAATCAACGCAGCATCAGTCATTTTTTGGCAGTACAATAAGTTGAGAACATGTAATGCAATGAATAATATACCATAAGCTGTTATCTTATGCCTCAACGCCATTTTCTAGTGTTTGGAGGGCTCTCATAGCTTGAAAGAAATATTGTCCTTCGGAGTCAAAAAGAAAAATCTCATGTATCGTGTTAATTGTCCGGACGTAGCTTACGTCCGAACTCCGAAAGCAATATTTTTTTCATAGTTGGACTCTAAAAAGTGTTTAATTAGTCATTTAAGTATATTTTCAACAATTATTTGGTATTTTTATATCATATATGAATCAAGTAATAATTTTCTGGTGTGTGGAGAGCTCTCATATGGGTAGATTTAAAACTGAACTTGTTGCCCTCATATGCTTACAGAGTTTAGTTAGTTAATCCAAGTGAGAGTTTTTCCTTCATTTTTTTATTTATTTTCACAATTTTCTAATGAACATGAAACTTGCTTTCATAGTTGAACTTCTATCCGTTTGGGTCGTCTCATGTTTATCTTATCTGTTTTTCCCACTTTAAATTGATAATTATCTCTACTGACATGTATGACATTAATTTCTTGACACTTCATGGTTAAAATAGTATTCCTTTGAAATCTAGCAAGCTTAGTTAGTTACAAAAAAACTTTCCCATTTTGTACGAGGGATTAATTGATTAAAGTTAGAAAGTTTTTTAAAAAAATATAAAATTCCTTTATTATATTATTTTGTTCGATATAGTTAAAATTGTAATCTTTACTTTAAACTCTTCAAAATACCTCAAAATTTTTCTCAACCATAGGCCTACCAAATGAATAAAAAAAATATATTATTTTTAAAGGCATAATTTATATCTACAATCAACCAAATGAAAACTACATGTTATTCTTGGTGTTGAAGTTATTCCCTCTCCTAAAGTTATCCTTCTTTCTCAACACAAATATATATAACATATTATAAGAAAGTCTCAAATGACTAATGCAAATGAAGTCACTGAAATGATGACTCCCAACCACATGCCAACCATCTTTGATTGGCACCGCTCTTGCCAATGCATCCGAATATCATTCTCTTATTGGCAGTCCTCAATATCTCTCTTTTACTCCACCAAACGTCACCTTTGTAGTTAACACATTTTATGGTCGACCACCTATTGTACATTAGAGCATTGTCAAACGTATTTTTCGTTACGTTCGAGCAACCATCAATCATGGGTTATTTTCCTGTCAACACTTTCCACTTTCTGTGTTAGATATGGCTCATATCTAGGGAGTTGGAGTTTCTTTTGAAGAGGCGTGTCTCCTGGTGAAAAGGAGTGTCTCTTGGAATAAAGGGGGTTGGGAGGAGCGAGGGCGTGATTGTAATTTTATCCGAGGGTTAGTATATGTCTATTTATATGTGAAAACCTATGGGATGTATCTTCAACTTCTCTGAAATAGTGAAACCGCCGCTCGCTCCCGAGGACGTAGGCAATTCTTTGCCGAACCTCGTTAAATCTTTGTGTTCTTCTAGTTTGTGTTGATTCCTGTTTTTATTCCGTTAAATTTCACAACAATTGGTATCAGAGCGAGGAGCGAGGGAACAGGAGGAGATCGACGCAGGAAGAAGATTTGAGGAGTTTTGCCGGTTGTGCGGCAGTTCCGGTTTTGAGACGAGTTCGGTATTTCGCGAATCGAAAGAGTTCGCATCAGGCTTCGGAAGGAGGATCGAACGCGAAGGCTTCGGTTCCGGGACAGAGGGTTCGACGATCGGCAGTGGAGTCCAGCGAGGGAATCGCAGGAGTAGTTCGCAGTTCTGTGCGAACAAATTCGCGAGACAGGATTCGGCAAAGGAGAATCGCGGGAGAACTTTCGCGCATAAGGAGTTCGCGAATCGTCTTCTTCGGCAGAGGCGAATCGCGGGGCGCGGCAGCAGAGGCGAATCGCGGCAAGGAGTCCAGCGAAATTTTTGGAGTTTCTGCGGTTTCGGGAGTTCGGGGCAATCCTCCGAACGAGTTCGCGGACGGCTTCCACGACGAGGGTCTTCGGTGCTTGCGATTTGGTGCTTGCAAATCGCGGATTCGCGAGGTTCTTCGCGATTAGCGAGCGGAACAGGGGCGCGACGGTTGTTCGACGAGGAAGTTCGCGGTTTTCGGTAGCTTGACAGGATCGATTCGGCGATAGAGTGCTGCGGTTTGGAGCAATTTCGCTTCAGCGAATCGTGCAAAGCGAAGATAGAGGCGTCGACAGGATCAGCGTCTACGGGATCCGCAGTTCGCAGAGGGCAGTTCACGAATCTTGGGCTTCTTCTGCGCGACACCGGAAAGAGGCAAATTCGAATTGTGGCAGACGGGACGATCGCAGCGAGTCGCGACATCGAGATAGTCATCCGTCAAGTTTCTGCGGAGGAGTCGGCAGTTCGACAGTTCGTTCGTCTCTTGGTTCGTGGGCAGGCAGCGACAAATTGAGTTCAAAATCTGCGGAAGAAACAGTTTTGGAGGCAGTTTTGAAGTCGCGAAGGGCGAAGTGCGAGGAGGTGCGAGGTTCAGTTTAGTGAACCGTCGTGCAGTTTCAGGAAACAGAGGAGTTCGGCAGGTTCAACAATCCGTGGGAAACAAAGGCTGTCCACCGCGAACAGGAGCCTTGTTTTGCGGAAAAACTGAGGAATTCGATCAGTTAAATTCGTCGGTTCGTCGCAGGAGATTTTGCGACAGGTGGAGTTCGGCAGGGTGCAGGAGGCGAGTAGACACGATTATTTCGTGAACAGGAGTTTCGTGGAGGTATTCCTCGAACAGGTGCGAAGGGATTCGTGGCTCGCGGAAACAGCAATTGGCCGAGGTACTGGTACGAACAGGAAAAGTGCTTCGTGGGAAAATTTGATTCACGAATCACAGGAGAATCGCGGGATAGTTGTTGCATTGACAAAGAAAATTTCAGGATTAGATTTCAAATAGCAATGTCTGGGGCAAAATTCGAGATAGTGAAGTTCGATGGAACCGGGAACTTCGGATTGTGGCAAACAAGGGTAAAAGATTTGTTGGCACAACAGGGAATTTTGAAGGCTTTGCGGGTTACGAAACCTGATAATATGGAAGATGAAGATTGGGAAGAGTTACAACTTCGAGCGGCAGGTACCATACGTTTATGTCTCGCAGATGAGATTATGTATCATGTTATGAATCTGAAATCTCCAGGAGAAGTATGGAAGAAATTGGAATCTCAGTTTATGTCCAAATCTTTGACGAATAAATTGTATCTGAAGCAAAGGCTGTATGGGCTGAAGATGCAGGCAGACACTGATTTGGTTCAGCACTTGAATGTCTTCAATCAAATAATCACGGATCTGGCACGGCTTGATGTGAATATTGAGGATGAAGACCGAGCAATGATTCTTTTGTGTTCATTGCCTACTTCTTATGAACATCTGGTGACTACTCTTACATATGGGAAAGAAACAATTAAAATTGATGAGATTACTGCAGCATTGTTGGCTCACAACCAGCGGAAGCAGAATGCAGAGGAAAGCTCTCATG
>NW_018164700.1:635015-648512 GCF_001263595.1 Phalaenopsis equestris | reverse complement strand
TGAAAATGCAACAGGAACTTTGACCAAGCCAGGTTAGATGGTTTGGTTGCCCAACCCACTTTGGTATAAAGAGACTCCATGAGATTTTTCTTCTAAAGGGGCTGAATATTCACTAAGGTGGAGATTTGTTTGGTAGGCGTATATACCGGGTGATGCATATCTCCTAAGGTGTTGGATATTCGCCAAGGTGGAGAATTGTTAGATATGGCTCATATCTAGGGAGTTGGAGTTTCTTTTGAAGAGGCGTGTCTCCTGGTGAAAAGGAGTGTCTCTTGGAATAAAGGGGGTTGGGAGGAGCGAGGGCGTGATTGTAATTTTATCCGAGGGTTAGTATATGTCTATTTATATGTGAAAACCTATGGGATGTATCTTCAACTTCTCTGAAATAGTGAAACCGCCGCTCGCTCCCGAGGACGTAGGCAATTCTTTGCCGAACCTCGTTAAATCTTTGTGTTCTTCTAGTTTGTGTTGATTCCTGTTTTTATTCTGTTAAATTTCACAACATTCTGTACATAGTTTCTCTGATGATGATTGGGATGAAAACATAGTTGATCATACCTCTACTATCTCATTTGTGTTCTTTCTTGGTCGTAATGCTATCTTATTGAGCTCCAAAAAACAAAACACGGTTGCCTGATCTTCCATTGAAGAAGAATATCATGTCATTACCTCCTTTACAGTTGAACACACTTGGTTACATTACAATCTCTTCATTGTGAATTTCTACACAAATTATTTATTGTGACAGCAAATGCCACCTACCTATGTGCCAGTCTAGCCTTTCATAAACTACAGGAGATGTGTGAATTAGCGTCCGCAATTTGTGTTGGAAATTTTCGATGGCTTTTGCGTCTGGTACTTAGCAAACATTAGTTTATGCTATTTGCTTTGAAATTTGCATCGGACTATCCTCTAAATATTCAAAGCAAACAAAGGCAAAATTTATAGTGTTGTTGTGGCCATTTTAGAGTCAGAATTGTGTCAAATAAATCAACTCAAAAGCTTAAATTATAACCATCGAAAAAAATCCAGCGCAATTGAGATGAAAAATCCAGCGTAATAGACCTATAATACCGATCCCACGTTCTCCAGTCAATCTTGTTCTTTGCGCCTATTCTTATTCCACCTGCCGTCACCTGAAACCCTCACCCTCTACCTAAACCCTTGCCATCTCCAAAACAACCTTGCCCTCGCTTTGCCTTCACTCTGTCCGAGCCCTCGCCCGAACCTGGTTGTACAGTCGCCATTAGAGCTAGCTGGGATGACAAGGAAAGGCTCGATCAACTCAAAGACCACCAAAACTACCATATTTCTCATTTGTTTGCTCTATTCCTATCAGAAAGCATCGAGGAAGGTAAGTATTTTTGTGTCATTGTTTTTCATTTTGTAATGTGGTATTTATGTAAGACTTAGGACCCATTTGGGGGAGATTTTTTCGTGCGGCGCGGCGTCCTCCCGCAAATCTCCCCTGTTTGCGGCGGAGGTTTGATTGCGGCGGCCCCGACGCGCAGCGGAAAGCAGACTGCCGGATGCCTCCCGTGGTCCGTTTTTTCCACGAGCTTTCCCATTTTTAATACCATACCTGCCCCGCCCCGTCATAATGCCCCTCTCTCTCGAGCTCACGATTGCGATTCCTCTTCGCATATTCTGCCCTGGATAGCGTCCGACCAAACAAGCTTTTCTATCGACTCTTCTGCCCTCGCGCTTGGAGAAACATCAGATCTGCAAGAGGCATCCGACTAGACCATGCTTTTTATAGAACACCAAAAAGAGAAAATTCAAGGAGTTCGGCCTCACTGAATTAACCAACAACACACACACACACACACACACACACACACACACACACACACACACACACACACACACACACACACACACACTTCCACTCTTTAACCAAAGAAGGAACTCTTTAACCAAAGAAGTTTATGTTACAAAATATAAATATTTGTTTGTCGTTTTGCTATTACTTTGCTTAATAAAAATGTAAACAATGAGTAGTGGTTAGGCAACGATAGTCTGAAGTTATTAACAAGGCAACAACCGAAAGTATTTGGGCTATAAGAGCCATATGACAGTAGTTAGCAAGTAAGACAACAATGACAACTTGTGATAGTTGAGAAATTTTCGTGGTCGCTTGCTTTAAACTATCTCCATGAATTTAAAGTTAAATTTAGGTCTTATAACTATAATGAGTATGAGTCTATATATAATTCTCTAAACTATAACAACTGTTCAAATAAGAATAATTTTTCTCACTTTCTCAATGAATAAATTCGCTATCAACATGTAGAATTAATCTTAACCTTGAATTTGAGTTCAAACCCACTTGTAGAGCTCAAGCTTGATTAAATAATTGAGCTCAAACTCAAGTGAAGGTTAACCTAAATCCGGTTCCTCTTACTTGCAAATATTCAGAGTACTGAAATGTTACCAAAATATATTTCATCACATCTTATGAAAGGAAAGTGGTGGGGACAAATTTTGATTAAGATATTCAAACAAACTAATGAAGATATTCAAACAAACTAATGAATAAAAATATATCAGCTGAAATCAAACTTTAATATTATTATTTTAAACTAAATTTTTCATCAATATATATATATATATACATAGATATATATATTAGGCCTATTAGCCTCAATAATGTCTTGTCTAAAATCATTAGTAAGGTGATAGCAGCTAAACTTCAGCCTAACTCGTATGCACCATCGGCTCAGACAAACAGTTTTAAAAGTCCACCGGCGTTTCGGCCCAATCAATGTTTTAACTGGCCTAGGTTATTTTGGCCCAACTATTGTTCAACTGGGCTAAGCCTTCACGTTGTTTAATCAAGGTTAACATGATCTTTTAATGGCCCATAGCTTAAATATTTTTGTGACCCCTATATCCAAGGAATATAAATTATAAATGAAATATTGTATTTCTTGATTGGCTTGAATGTTTAAGAATGGAAGAATATAAGAAGTCAAATAGAAGGATGAGAGTTTGATTTTACTTTACATACATTTAAAAGTGACAACAAACATTACATAAGAAATTTATGTGATGCAAATTAATTATGTATTTATTAAAAATGATAAATTATTAAAAAAATTTTCTATATCTAAACTCTATAGAGAGAGAGAGAGAGAGAGAGAGAGAGAAATGTGTGAGACCAACTCTTTTGAGGATTTAAGATTCAATAGAAGCAACGCTAATTATGATGAAATATTAGTTATACCTAAATTTTGCTAAACTCTATGAAAAAGAACCTGTTGTCATGTCAAACATGAAATATAACTATTACTACCTTCTAATAAGTAAAACATAACTTTTTATGCATAAATGGAGCAATGTAAGTGTAAAACCTAAAATTTATGTGTCAAACATGTAAATACAAAAGATATCTTTGGCAAATGATGATCATCAAATAATTAGTCTAATTAATTTAAGTTTTTAGTCTAATTAATTCAAGTTGATGACAATAACTTGATAAAGAAGAAGATAAACAAAAATCTTTAGTTTTAATCTTAAATCTAGAATAAAATGCCATAATAAATTCGCCTTAAAAGAATTTTTTTCTTCAATAAGTTTGATATATTAAAACTTCAAATTAAGTAGATTAGCCCAACAAAAACTTTATGAAAAGTGTAGAGATCTTTAAATTTGTATAAACAATTTATAATTAGCAAAATAGAAAATAGGAAAATAAATAAAGAGTGGGAATGATAAAGATAAGAAATTGGATATAATTATATTTAATAGCTTTTCAAAAATTTAGTAATGGCACACAATAAATTTAAGGAAATTATAAACATATCACGTAACGCTTATACTCTTACATATCTAATAGAGAATAACCAATTTACTTTTATAACATTTTGATGGGTGTATTTCACTTCTATAAATTTAATAATAGTGATATTCTTACTGTGACATCTCTGAATTATATACAATGCATCATTGTTAGTTTAAGTAATAAGAAGAGATTTTCTTAAAAACTCCTCAGGGACAATTAATTGATCATATGTAGAATTTATTCTATACTATATGAAATTAAATTTCACAATTAGACAGAATGAAATTACATATGAAAAAATTTTAAAAAAAAAAATTATAAAAGCAAGTTATTTGAAAAAAATGGAAGTACTAGGAAATAAGGTGGGAGTCCCATTGTTTGTATTGTAGTAAGCCCGTTTGAGACAAAAAGGTTGGGAAATTATATTAATTCACCATAGGCCAAAATAGGTAGCCATTTCATATGTAATTGTTGCATTCCAGAATCTTATCTATTTTGGACTCACTAACACATGTTTTTTCCTATCTGGCCACAAACAACTGGTACTTCTTTCCCACATATTGGTCACAGCTAATAGTTCTCCTCTTAATTTGGCTTTAAATATTAATATAAGTTTGCAAAATTAAATAGAGTTCTAAGTCAAGGACTTTTTTGAGATTGATTTTGTTTTTTCATTTGATATTAAATATATTTGGGAAAATTTGAGGGCCACGCCTTTATTTCTTGAAAGAAAATGATGAGTTACACACTCAAAAAAGAATACAACTCATACACGAACAAAAGAAAAGAAAAATGACAAGAAACAATTACATGAGAGAGTAAGCAACAACAATTATACATAACAAAGGAAAAACAAGGACAGAAAAAAAAAGAAAGCAGCAACAATAAGCCTCAAAGGGTTACAACAACCAAAAGAAGTCCCTCGAGCGATTAACATGGACAAAAAAAAATGACAACAACAACAATAAAGGCCAAAGAAGCTTAAAAGAATTAGCACTAGAGACTAAAATAAATTATCAAAGAAACAAATAATAGGGAACTAAGGAAAATAAAAAAAAACCTGAAAAAAAAATATAAAAAAAGAGTCCCAGTAGCAGCCCAACTATGAAGCTAATAACAGTAAAACAAATGTTCTATAAATAAAAAACAAAAGAATAAAGAAGGTACTAAAACACCACTAAAAAAAATTAATAGACAAAAGTAAATCAAACAAGAGAAGAACAAAAAAAGACAAAAACAAGTGCTATCAACAAGAATTAGTTCAAGGAAACAAAATAGATAAAACAAAGAAACTAAAAATTAGAAACTCTCCAAGAGATAATGGTGAGCTTTGAACTTATCTGAAAATATATATTAAAATTCCATCCAAAGTGAAGAATATAAATAGTTATATCCTTAAACTTGCTGAATTTTAATAGCGATTGACAATCATCATAGCTCTAAAACAAAATTTTAGTAGAAAACTAAGATCAAGTAGTTAAACACAAATTTACATATGAAACAATTTTAAAACTTCCTCCAAAATCTAGAATATAAATAAATATTTTCAAATGCTGATTGCATTCTAGAAGTAGGCAAAAACCAAAGTTTAGTAAAAAACTAAGAGTCCCAGAACAGAACAATTGCAAACAAGATTGAAGAGAAGCTCTTTTAAGGTATGAAACCCCCAAAAGAACCGACTAACAATAATAGAAAAAACATCAAGAGACAGTGACCCAGCAAACATCCAAAGAAACAAACAACGAATGTACAAAAGAAAATAGTTGGTGCAACCTACAACAAGAGAGAGATTTTTAAATTCCATCAAAACTTCTAGAATATAATAATATTTTAAAATTGGTTAAACTTAAAATTCAATCCAAACTTAAGAATATAAAATATTCTGAAAATTGGTTGAATTTAAAGCAAGAATAAGAAGAAATCAGAACGGATATAAATTCCCTAGAAGCATTTGAGCATTTAAACAACCAATAGTAATAAAAGAAATTAAGGTTGATGTGAATTAATGCCATAAAATTCTAAAATATTATTAGGAAAGTCCCTCTTGAATTTCTAACTCCTAATTTTATAAATAATCATAGAATGAATTTTATGAATAACGTAATTGTAGAGTATTTATTTTTACAAATCTAGCATTTCTTTCATTTCAAATAAAATAGGCAGTTATTTGCAGAGCAAGAAGATGATATCTTTTTTGAATTTTACAAGAAATAGTATCATAATGATTTAAAACTTGAAAAATATTAGAACGAGCAATAAAAAAATCCGCATTGAGAACACACTTTCTGAGGACATAATGAGAGAGTTGATATTCAAAAAATAGATGATCATGCCTCTCAATATTATTAGAACAATGGATACAAGTATCATTAATATTAATATCTCTTTAATTAAGAATATCAGTAATTTTTGAGATATTTGTGAATAATTTTGCAAGGGATAAAGATAAATTTTATGGTATAACCTTTAAACCAAATGAGTAAAAAAGCTAATCAATACAAGTAAAAGATTCAAATGAATTAAAACAAGACTAACTTATTACAGAACTTGCTTTCATTTTTCCAAAGAGAAGACTTCCCAAAAGAAATATTGATTTTGTTAATTATATCATTAATAAAATTATCAGGAGCATAATTTTAAAAATAAGAATTCCAACAATTTTTAGTAAGGACATCATATATTTTGACCTTATCTGAAAAATTGAACAATTAGATAATGTTGTTGCCAAATTTTTCTTTCAATGATAAACCAATAAACATGTATCATAGAAAAGATAAATGATTGCTAGAAATAACTTTCAAATTTAAAGAAGGTATAATTCTATTATCCAAATTTACTAATTTTTTTCCAAAAAATAGAAACATTGTTGTGAGAAATCTTCCAAATGGAACCATGGTGATTAAAGCACAAACCCCATAAAAAAGAATTGGAATTATAAAGTTACCAAATAGTTTTAGTTTTAGACAAAAGATTAATAGTATTTAAAGAAGAAAAACTAAGGCTTCCACAATGTTTAGGCAAATTAAATTTATTTGAAGGAATAGTATGAAGTATTCTTTCTTCCTTATTATTTTGAAGGAAATTTAAAATCATTGAAGAAATTCTCTTTATTAAAACTTTAATAAAAATAGTAAAGCGAAAACATAAATACAAATAACTTCATATTGTAAATCTAATAAGTTGAAATTTACCAGCATAAGATATGAGTTTTTTCTTCAAACCAGCCATTCGATTATTCATTTTATCAATAAGCAAGTGACAATCATAAATAAGAAGTTTGGAAGGTTTAATGGAAATACCCAGATAATTCTAATAGCAAAACAAAAAAAGATGATATATTACTATGAGTAGTAACATCCAACATTTTAAATAAATTAATATTAGATTTAGAAGCATTAATATTAAGATTGGTGGATTTACTAAATTTTACAAAAAATTGAGAAATAAGTTTAATAGATGAAATATCAGCTCCGCTAAACTTTAAAATATCGTCATCATAAATTAAATGAGAAATTTTAGTCATATTTTTATTCAAATTATTCTCGATCATAACATAAAGAGTATCAGTAATAATAACATAGAGATAAGGTGAGCGAGGACACTCTTGCTTTAAACCAGATGAGGAAGGAAAGTAACATTTTAATAATAACATAAGAATTAACTTCAACAGTACAAGCATAAATCTGGTTAATGGAAGAAAATTTAGTTTTTTTTTTCATTCTATGATAAAAAATTCTTGTTAACTTTGTCAAAAGCCTTAGTAATATCTAATTTAGAACAAAATTGCTTAAGAAATTAAGAGAACTAAAACCATAGAGCAAAGAATGATATTATCAGCAATGTCCCTACCTTTAATGTAAGATGTCTGAGCCAGATGTATTTTTTTGTTGAATCTCGATTTGTCCGTGAATATGTGAGCTTACCACTCAGCTGCTATCTAGCTTGGTCTACTGAGCTTATTTGAATTCGGCTTGGCAAGACGGATCATTTGATTGGCTAGGCTTTGACAATTGGTTGATCTAATTTGATTGTCGATCCTCGATCCCTAGACTAGGAGTTCTTGTTGGCAGAGCAAGAATGACTATTGAACAGAGGGTGAATCACCATAACATGATAGATAACTCATTCCTCAACAAGAAAAACATGTATGATGACTATAAGAGTCTACATTATTGCCAATTTTATATTTCTTTTGAGAAGCCTCAGAGATTTCTATGGAATAGCTGGTGGTTTTGAGAAATTGGGTCTTCCCACGAGTCAGATCTTCTAGAATGTAGCTTGTTACCTTAGGTCGACTTTCTTGTAGTATTTGACTAGGAAGTCTATATGTCTTCTTATTAATCTGATTGGTTCAGATTTGGAGTGATCATTTACTCTTCTCCTAACTCGGTTGGTCTTCGACTTTTGTTCAGACAGCTACATCCGATCGGATAAGTGGATCTCTTGCTCTTCTATCAGTGAGTTATTCTTTATTATACTTTCTCTTTTTTGACAGTTAGAACTCCTTGGGATCACCATTGATACTATTTTTTATGTACTTTTTTATTTTTAAAAATAAATCAATTTAAAAAAAAATACTCAAAATAATTTTTTTTAGGTTAAGTTATTTTTAATATGAGATATATTTGACTTCAAATCAAAACATAAACCCTAAACAAACCAAAAAAATATAAAATAGAAAGTAAAAAAAAAAAAAGTAATCATACCTAAGTGTGTTCTAAATGCAATTATTACTATTGAACAGTTGAAATGAATTATCGTTAAAACACTTAAAACAATTAATAATATATTCCTTACTAACTAACTTAGATTAAACGTCAATAAATAAGTTTAAACAGTTATTATTAGTTAAATGGTCAACCTTCGACACTTTATCTCCCCAATATCTACCAACGGGCTCTCCGCCGGCAAATCCAAGCCGCCTGACTGAACGGCACGGTTCCTTATGCTTAATTAATTGTTAAACTAATTAAGTATAATCCGGCTCCTCAGATAAAGACCGTCCAGCAACTGTTTTAAGTCTCCGGCCAACCTTAAACAAACCTAAGATAGTCAATCATTCAGATTAGTCATTAATTACAAGTAATGTCGGCCCAATCATGTGGCTAACAAACTTAATTAAGCAAACTTAATCTAATTACTTGAGAATTGTTAAACGTTGTCAGGCCGATAACTGCGTCACCATTGTCGAGGAGGAGTTAGTTAACCTGATTAATTTCCTTGAGTTAAGGGAGTTGAGTTATTAAGCTTCAATGGGAAGACGGCACGTAGTTGTAATTAATCGCTATGGTCAATGAGTCGAGCTTATCGTAAAAGCTCCAATGAGAGGGACTTGTTGGTTTTGCTTCAGAATTTCGTTTTTTATGGTTTCGCCACGTTATCACAAGCATCTGGGTTAACTTCATTTGCATGGTTACTTGGCTAAGTGCAATTATACATTTGTTATTGTATTTTAGCTTTGTCATTATGTATTAGGAATTTAGTAGGTTCATAAGAATTCGGGTAAACGGAATATATATATATATATAGAGGACCTTAGTTCTCACCTTTGGTGATGTTGAAACAACTTGAGTGCAGTATGGATATTGATGAGTCAATAGGATCTTGAGGTGTGACAAAATTCTCTGAAAATTTTTTTGAACAATGAATGTTCAAACTTCAATTAAAGATTATACGGAACTTCAATTTCAGTAAACTTATAGTTAACCTACTTCGCTCGATGAGATGAATGCAATGATACCAAAATTGATCCAATTTGAGTTAAATTAAGCTCAGATCAAGCAATTAAATCGTTTTTGAAGCTTTCAGTATCTAATTTGAAGGTCAAAAAAATTTTGAATTCAAGAAGCATATATTCAAATGAAGAGTCTCGTCAAAACAAATCCAACAAACTTAAGATCACTAAATTTTAACATTATTTAGGCTCTCAAATATTCATGGAATCTATCTTATCAAGAGAACCTCTAAAGATCATTTGACATAGTGGTTCTGCTTTCTTCCTTATTTGTAGGAAGGTCTCTCCTAGATTCCATAAACCTCTCTTGAGAGGGGAGTTGGATCTTGAAAAAGAAGGAGATCGGACCTTGGAGGAGGAGTTGAAGCCTCGTGTTCAACATAGAAGGTCTAGTGAGCACCTCCCGCTCCTACAACCGTCGACCACTGTCGACCATGCTCATTTGCTATTGTTGACCACAATCAGCTGTCACATGCTTCTTGCAGCAAATCCATGGAATAACAACATGCAATACGAAATCCCATCATACGTTGCACCCCATAAGAGAATAATAGTACACCCCAAATACGGTGCAACACACACCCATAATACGGTGCAAAACGCACCCATAATACGGTGCAAGGACATTCCCCCATAAAGCATGATGACACACCACACATATGGTATAACAAAGCATTTTGCATACAGTGCAATGACACACCTTGCATACGATGCAAAGACACATCGTGAAGATTGTGCAAAGACGCGCTCCGCATACGATGAATTGACTCCTCCAAAAGATGGTATAATAATGTACCACACAATAACTGCTTATAATTGTCATACATAGAATGCAATGACTTTTTTTATACTCCTAAAGCTCCTTTCTTGCAACCCACCACTGTGACCTACGTGATCAACTATAACCTAAGTGATCCAATGTACATGCAGCTCCTAATTTCGACCTCGACGGTGTACATACATTATTACAACTCATGCAGCTCTCAACTTCAGTCCTTGTGGTTTACAGGCGTTATTGCAACTCACCACCACAACCTATACAACCAACTATGACCTATGCGATCTATGTTGCATCAATTTATGTCACATGTGTAGGGTACCCACATGGCTGGCTCAAGTTTACTCACTGTTGACTTGTAGTTTCTCGTAACTCGAGACACCCATCTGAGGCCTCTGGTACATGTTCAGCACGAAACCATAGCCCGCAATGATTCTACCCCACCCGGGAGAACCCACATTTGGACGAACTTATCCATGACATTGGACATGTTTAATATCCATTTTGGTGATTAGTGGTCCCTTTATATCCATTTGGAGCATCCTCAGGGCCAGGGGAAGTCACAAAGCCCTCCAACAATGTTACAGAAAAAATAGGGTTTGGACATCTTACCCGCGTTTGTATTTCAGAACGCCAGCTGCTTCCAACGAACGAGTATTACACTCATTTTTTAAGTTAGAGGATCATGACTTACTCATTGATGGTCTCCCGTAGCTTTTGGATTAAGAGAACCTCCACCTGATGTTTCTAACAAAAAAAAAATCTAGGCTAGACTGGCGCTTTGGCACAAGCCCCCGGGTGCCTGAACGCCCAAAATAGCCTTTAAGGTGCTTAAAACCTGAGGCCATGAAAGTCTGGTGCCTGATCCCGAAACTGCTTACATGCAACAGTATAACAATAATTCTGATTATATTTTTCACTTATATTTCTTTATTTCACAACAAAATCAAAAACTTGCTTGATCCTGAAGAAAAATATCCTGAAGAAAAATAAGAACTTAAATTTTAATTTATATATATTGGGATTCTACTCAAGTATACGTATCTTTATCAAATAATATAAGATTTTTTTATTAAGACCTGCATATTGAGGGAAGATGCAATATGCACTTTTTGAAAAACTTTCTATTTTTAAAAAGATAATTATTTAAACTAAAGAAGATTTCGCAGTAACGAAAGTTTAAATATTTTTGGTAATTTTAATATTTTGACAAAAATAGTACAAACTTAAAAAGATAACTTGAGTTTTTGTAGAAGAAAAGCACTGAATATGAAAATATATTTCGACTTATCATAAATCAG
This sequence comes from Phalaenopsis equestris, assembly GCF_001263595.1. Taxonomy (NCBI): domain Eukaryota; kingdom Viridiplantae; phylum Streptophyta; class Magnoliopsida; order Asparagales; family Orchidaceae; genus Phalaenopsis; species Phalaenopsis equestris. The sequence goes on along the minus strand of NW_018164700.1, from coordinate 636,915 downwards.
TAATAACCTTAATAGTGGTATCGAATCAGAACCTTAAAATACCTGGGGGCTAACATCTCCTATCAGAACCTTAATATTTTAACCCGGGTGGAGGGAATTGAGGGAACTCTAGAGTGAGAGCTATTATCTTCCTTGGCTAGCCGGTCTTCAGAACTATTCAAACTTTAAATTAGTCAATGTTCTTTATAGCATCTCTAGTAAGGGTAAAAAATATTATTGCTCTTATTTGACACAACACAATTTGCATACTTCCACAATAAAATTCCTATACTTATTACTGACTCGTGATAATGAGAAAGATATTTTCATATCAAATATTTTTCTTTTACATAAACTCAAGTTATTTGTAGAAGTTTTATTGTTTTTTCAAAATATCAAAAATACCAAAAAGAATTGAATTTTACCTACTGTGAAAATATCTATAGTTTAAATAATTATTTTTTTAAAATAGAATGTTTGTTGATAAACAGTGCATATTGCTTATTTTCTTTGTCGGTTCGATATTCAAGTCATAATCAAAAAGTCTTATATTACTTGATAACGATATGTATACTTGCGTAGTATCCCAATATATATATATATAATTAAAAAGTTAAATTTTTATTTTCTCCAAGATCAAGTTTTTTGTTCTGTTGCAAAGTAAGGAAACATAAGTGAAAAATATTATCAAAGATATTGTTATATTATTGCATATAAACAGTCGAGATCACCTACCGAACCGACTAATACCAATAGGAAGTTACAAAATGCAAAAAATTAATAACATGTCAAAATTTACCAATCATCTTTATAAATAGAAGTATATTATATTACATGATAAGTCATCTCTTTGCATATCTATGATGATTACATGACATATGATTAGTAGTTTATTCGAGCAGACCAACAACGCCTTATAATAGCTTGTAATTCTTAACAAAAAACACTTAGTGATGGATTCATAGTGTGACCGCGCACACCCACTAGTTGACAAGTTGTTTATTTTTTTTATAAGAAATAATAATTTATATATTTTTATGTTAGTTATGAAGCTATTTATAAAAAGAAAAAATTGATATAGTTCTAATGAGTGTGATTTTTATTAAAGTAAAAAATTAATAATGAATAATTTTCTTAGAAGATATATAGAAGTTTAGAAGTATTAAACTATATGATATGCAATTTTAATAATTAAAATATTAATAGTTTTCAAAATTAATTTATCAGAATATAACTATGATATATATCTACTTATGGTATGGTTTAAGATTATAAAATAATGTAGATATAAAAAATATATTATTTATATAAGTTAAGATTTATATTTTTGTGGTATCATACGAAATTTAATAAAATTATAATTAGAGCAATGATTTTGTATAAATTCTCATATTTGACAATGAAGGAGTCCATTATATTTTAGTTGTGTGTGATAGATGAAAAGATAATGACGAACATACTATTATGTAGATGTATTAAAGAATGAATATATTCGATGAATACTTGCAATGGATCTGTCAAAGATATATTAATTAAAATTAACATATATGATATGAAACATTCATCTAAGTTTAAAAAATATGTCATTTAAATTTAAGGATAAAATTAGTATGAGAAAATGGACAATAAAATAAGGCCGAACTAAGTTTAATTAAAGGAAAAAAAAAATTCAAAAAGCATAAAAAAAAATTATGTTTAAAAACCTTAAATTAAACATTCGATTGGTGTAAGAAAAAGTTAATTAAGATAAACAATCTTAAGCAATTGAGTTATTATTATTATTATTATCATCTTTAAGAAGTTGAAAATAATAAGATTTGTTTAAAATTTTTTGTATGTCACTTTTAATTGAGCACTTGTCTTTACATACATACATACATATATATATATATATATATATACATATATATATATATATACA
>NW_018164700.1:634120-635004 GCF_001263595.1 Phalaenopsis equestris | reverse complement strand
TATGTATGTATATGTATGTATATATGTATGTATGTATATGTATGTATATATGTATGTATGTATATGTATGTATATATGTATGTATGTATATGTATGTATATATGTATGTATGTATATGTATGTATATATGTATGTATGTATATATATATATATATGTATATGTGTGTGTGTGTGTGTGTGTGTGGAGCCCGGTTTGGACCTTCTCCCGATAGAGAGAGATCGCGATCTCTCGCTCCTACTCGATTGCGATCGACACTTCCCACTCCCGCTCCCGTTCTTACGATCACGCGTCCGCGACCTTACGGTTACGCCGACTGCTGCCGCCTGTGAAGCGAAGCATCCCTTCGCTCCCTTTCTGTTCGTGATAAAAGACTTCAGACAACTCTCCTACGGTTAACAAAGTGACGATTGGTGTTTTTCTTCGGTCTTCCTCGGGACAGAAGGAAGAAAAGTGTAAGCAGTGATTCCTTGTGGCAGAATGAAGAAGAAGAAGGTTGTTCTTCCTTGGTTTCTTCTTGGTGGCTTCTGACAGAAGGGAAATTAGATTTATTTTTCTTGTAAGTTTAACTTCTTCGGTGTATCTCGGTGTAGAGTTTCTTCGATGTATCTCGATGTAAAGAGAGAAGAACAGGGAGATAAGAAGAGAGAGAAACAAATGAGAGTGAGAGATCCCTCTTGTAAGTTGAGGTAATCGACTGGTGTAAATTCCTCTAGTAAAATTTTTTGAAACTCCGTGGACGTAGACAATTTGCCGAACCATGTAAATCTGTGTGTTCTTTTCTGGTGTGATTTTTCTCGTTCTATTTTTTTGCTTCGTTGATCGTTCTTCTATTTGATTTATATATATATATATATATATATATATATATACCACATCAACTGGT
>NW_018164700.1:601394-633999 GCF_001263595.1 Phalaenopsis equestris | reverse complement strand
GAACCAGAGCGAAATTTGTGGCTAAATTATTAAGGAACATCTAAAGATTCCATCCATTTGATGCTCTTCAAACGTTGCTTGAGTAAATATAACAACCATTAACTCTTTCATGCATATCCATTTTAGTATTATAATCCCTAATAAAAATTAGAGGTATTTATATACATACTACCTACTTTCCATGTATTTATATATCTAACACCTAAACCTTACTTCTTACATTTATGCCACACAAATATTCCATTATCAAATCACTATTTTAACTTTTTTTAAAAAATAAAATGCATCTTTTCATGCAAGTATAAATAAGTTTGTATGTAAAAATTAAAGTTTAGGCGTTAGATAGATTTGTAAATACATAACAATTAAAGTGATATGTTTGTAAATATTTCTAAGATTTATAATGTCGTAGCATCTCCACCATAGTAATCATATAACTTTCTGAATCCACTTCACTTGTACTCCAACAATAAAATATATAAATAAAAAAATTAAAGAAGATGTCGACAAAGAGAATAAGAACAAATATTAGGAAGATTGATATAAAAATTATTATAGATTTTCAAAAAGCTCCCACCCTTGGGCTATTCACAACCTCCCATGGATTCTCATCTCCCCGCATCCATATCTACAAAACCGTTACGCAGATTCTTTCCAAAATTCGCCACCGCGCCTGCCCCCACTTTCACACCCGTAACTTGGGGAGCTCCCGGGCCCACCTTGTGGGCCATAGAATCCATTCACAGATTTTGATAATATTATTTAAATTATTATAAATTAAAATATTTTATAAAATATTCATAATAAATTTTAGGAAGAACATTAAAACTGTCATCTTCATTTGTTAATTACAAAAGGAGCTTTACATTATTAGAATGAGACACCAAAGCCCTGGCTTGGTTGAACTAGCCCAAAATAGTAAAAATGTTCCGTGTTGATCAGCTAGGTCTAGTTTAGATGCAAATTGATAGATATTGAGGTAATATTGAGATGAATACTATCAATTCACACATACAAACCACATGAAAATAATCGGGTCGAATCAGACCTCACGGGGGTCTACGAAAATTGAGCTCGCCGGAGCCGAGCGGGTCCAATCACCAACAGCTCCGTCACTATAATCCTCAGCCAAGCGCTTGATACACCAGAAATCTTTATCAATGGATAACCTCTGCCAATATGGTATTCCCGGCATAAAAGGCTCGCACGCCGTCACCTCCGTGGCAACAATCCCGCAACCTCCGGCACGCGCCATATTGTGTGCGTGACTGCAGAGCACGCGCATAAGAGACGCCGAAGAAGGCCCCTCGCCGCCGAGACCGTACAAAAAATAACCCCCAAATGGCCGAAAGATGTTGGGGAACGATGGAATGCGAAGCCAGGGAACCGAGCGGTCTAAGACACGGGTTGTCCATGCGAGCACCCGCCGCAGTAACGACACGCCGCGCACCTCCAAACGGAACAGGGATTTGGTGTCCCAGATACTGAGGACCGCCCATGAATCCGGCGGTTTAGCGAGGAAGCTGTCGAGGTTGGCCCAACTGTAGCCGGAGGGGAGAGCAAGGAAGGTTCCGAGGGAAAGGGGGTTGCGAAGGATGGAGTCTATGTCGCGGGGGAAGAATTCAACGGTAGACAAGCGGCGGCGGTAGAGGGTTTCAGCATCGGCGGGGGAGAGGTGGATGACGATAGCAGTACGGCGGAGGGGGAGGCGGTGGCCGGCGAATACTGGCTGTACGAGCAAGCTTGGGGTGCGGAACTTGGTGTAGCCGCAGCGGCCGGTGAATAGGCTGAGGGAAGCCTCGTTGTCTTTATCGGTCGCCATATACGCATACTCGGCTCCATGGGAACGGAACCAGTCCTCCATTTGCTGCACGAGCTGCAAACCGACCCCCATGCGGCTGGGAGAGAATAATTATTTCAATTTCATTAATTGTCTAATCGGGCTAAAGTTAGAGCACATTGATAATAAATGATTGCTTAGGTGAGACACGTTTCACGTACCGGTAGCGAGGGGAGACGCGCAGGCCGACGATGCAGGCGGCTTTGGTGTATATGGCGACGGCGGCGGCGGCGGCGGCCGCAGGACGGGGTGCTCTCTTGCCGCAAGTGATGGTTTTGACGCAGCCGCGAATGAGGCCCACAATCTCTTTCTTAGGCCCGACAGTTTCGGCGACCTTCAGGTAAAAAAAAAAAAAAACAGGGAAAAGGAATTTTAAGCAAGACCGACAAGTCTCTTATTTATTCAAGCTATGTCTGGGAGAAGGATTTCAGTGGTGGCATTGGAATGGCTTCCATACCAACATAAGAAAAGCTGGGGAATGGCGGACACGGCAAGTGGGGTCGCCGAGGAGGTCGGTGAAAATGGAAACGGCGCCGCTCTGGCCTACCTCGCAAGACAGCTCCACCGCCTCTGCGCCGGCGAGGTCTTTCTCTGCTTCGTATTCCCGTACTATAACTTGCATCTTCCTTGCCTGCTCTGTTATCATCTCTCCTCTGTTTCTCAAAACTGTGGCGTTGAATGGTGGAGGAGTGTGGGAACCAGAGCTCTCTGTTCTGTGTTACAGTGAATAAACGCACTGGTTATTGAACAACTCTTCTAGTTAAGGAGCGCCAGCATCAATACAAGCTGATTCGCCTCTACTTCTTCATCTTTTCACCGTTCTTCTTTGGAAATCTTATTTACATTGAATAAACGTAGCTGGCGAACTCTCTCACTTGGAATTCGTTATTAGAGTGAGCAGTACATGGTCGGCTACCTCAAAGGGGTATTTATACTCATCTTCTTAGGTATGGTGCCGCTTGCCCTCTCTCTCTCTATTCAGAATCCGCTCACATGTTATTCTCTAATAGTCAAGGGTGGTATCTATGTACCTGCCATGTGATATAATGGCTGATATTGACGGCCTCAAAAGAAAAAGCGTCGCAGTCTCTGCCCTACCTGTATCTGTATGTTTATGTGAAAATGTATACGGAATAGAATTATAAGAACTGAGTACAACAAAATACGGCAAAGGGAAAATATTAGACTTAGGAGATTTTATATCTCATGATGATTCATGTTTTGTCTGTGAATCATAGTTTAAGAAATAGAATATAAGAAATGAGAGAGAGATTGAGAGAAGAGTAAAGAGTTGAGAGAGAGAGAGGATACATTGAAAGAGAGGGCTAAAGAGTAATGAATAATAAATTATTTTCTCTATGTCTGCATTCATAGAAAAGATCTTTTTATTTTGTAGGGGAGGGGGTATAACATAGTGAAATTATAATTTTGTTTATGCTTTAATGGGGCCTACATAGATTTTTTAAAATATTTTTCTAATATGAGTCTAATGTTTGGCTGCTCTATGACTCGATCAGCTAAGCATATTTGGCCTCAACTTAGTAAGGTTGGTCCAGTCGAATGGGATGTGTCGGTGCTGTCGGTTGACTGATCTTGATTTTCTTTGGGCCTGCATTAATGATTCGGTCAGCTAAGCTTCATTGATTAGTTGATATAGTTTGGGTTGTCGCCCTTTGATTCGTAAACAAGTAGCTCGTGTTTACGGCGTGAGACTAGGTTATTGGGCTTAGGACGAATCACTCTAACAAGATGGGTAGTTCATTCGTTCATGAGGAGAGCATGTATGATGAATAAGACTATTGTATTGCTCATTCTTGGTCTCTGATGAGGAGCCAGAGGGGCGTATGTAGGACGGCTAATGATAGTGAGAAGTTGGATTCTTTTCTGGAGTGGGATTTGTCGTAAGGTACGTCGAAGCCTTCGATCCACCTTGTAGCAGCAAGCACATATGATTATATGTCTTATTTTATTTCAATTGGTTCAAATTCAAATGATTCAATTGTTCTTTTTGTCTCTCCTGATCGGTCACCATATCCGATTTGATAAGTGAGTCTCATGGTTCTCACTTGTTCGACCTTTTTTATCATGTTTTCTCTTCTCTAGACCGTTGGAACCATTGAGATCCATGCAGACACATTTTTCATGTACCTATTTATTATAATGCTAAATATGTAATATATGCTTATTTTAAATTTTGTACTGTATGAAGAAAAATTTTATTAAGAAAAAAGTTGTGACTTATCGCCGGATATTGTTATGAATTGTGTGAATCCTCTTTTATGTGCGAAGTGGATGAAAATGAATAAAAATATTATAAATTTGTGGTGGATGATTCATTTATGGATTATGTGTTGCTATTATCAAGATTGCATATTTCTCAAATTTGATCTTTAGAATTTAAACTCCCTTTCAAAACTCTTTATCAAGCTCCACTACTCCAATGGATTTTTGTTACCGGGAAAGGGAAAGAAAACAGAACAGAGCTGCCCAAGAGCTGCCCTGTCTTATATATATCCCATATATAAAGAACTTAACATACATAGCATTTTAAATATTGTAATTTATACTAATTTTTTATATTTACATATATATCACTCAAAAAATAATAAAACAAAACAAAAAATAGCACTCATAGAAACACTTTCCATTAGTTGGGGTCATGATCTCATTTGGTACCTTCGAAGCCGACTTCTTCTTGTGAATATATGATGAGCGTTTGAGCTTAGCCAACATCATTGCCGTCCGATTTTGATCTTATGTTTTCATCAGAGTCGGTCTATTGCTAATCATAGCCAGCCTAGTTGATGATTTCTAATTAGTCACTTTATCTTATTAATAAGCTCCATGTTTGGCTGGTTGGCTATAAACAAAGAATTATATCCTCTGCAAACTAATTTTAACCAATTTAAATTACTATTCAAAATTATCTTTATCTTTGGTTTTGGTCTATCAGCTTGCCTAAAGTCATAGAAAAATATTTCTTCAATGCCTATTTTTTTTTTCATTATAATAGTGAAGAGGAAGATAAATATTATAGCCTGAAATAGTGTTACACATCTTAAATCCTATGATATGATAGTCATATGATTCTTTTTTCAAATAACATTAATCTTATGTGCAAATTGATAGGTATGGCTCATATACCATAAAGGGAAATGCTGGAGCGGAACGAAGCGAGCCGTATATATATATGTATATATATATATATATATATATATATGTATATATATATATATATACATATATGTACATATATATATATATATATATATATATATATATATATAGACATATATGTCCTGTGTGTAATCCTAGGAATAATCTTGAATTCTTTTCTGAGATTGAAGGAAAGCTATCGCTCTGCCCCCGATGACGTAGGCATTTTTGTCGAACCTCGTTAAATCTTTATGTGTTCTTCTGGATTTAAGTAAATTCCTATTTTTCGTTGCCCTAATTTCTCAACACTAATCTAAAATCATTTGGAGTCATTAAAATTCTAACTCATTTTTAACTGTCAAACGAACATGAATAAGATGAAAATCTAAGCATTATATTCGCAATAATATTAGTAATTTCGTCTAATTCAATTTTAAAAGATAATTTGTCATTAATAGAAACCAATTAATTAAACTAATTTTTATATCAAATCGTGAAACCGAGTGGAGCGATTATGTCATAAGACATTTAGCCGCATCAATCGCAACCGTCCAAATTACCAACATTGGATAGCACGCCTCATCCTGACCATCGAAACCAACAATCAAGCTCCTTCGCGTTGAACCAATGAAAGCCGCAAGAACTATCCATAGACCAAAGTCATCAAATACGTCGCCATCGTGACAAAAATTGGAGCCCGAAATCAATTATTTTAATTAATTCAATAGAATTCTTCGTCCTCATTAGAAAATTTCAATTACTTGATGATTAAATAAATTATTTATGAATCGATTTATATAGATTAAAGCAGCATATAATTAATTTTAAATCCAAGTTAACATATTCAGATAATACATATTTACTGATAAGACCAATATTTACTATCTCTCTATATTCTGAAAATGAGGGGAAAACGATGTATATTTGATTCTCATTGATTTAGTGCCGTTCGTTTCTTTAGCATTATTTCCTTATTATTTTATTATTTGAATATTTTATCATCTTTCAGAAATGATTATATAATATGAAGCATTTTGTAATTTTGTATAGTTTAAGAGTGGTACGAACGGATTAATTATAATCCCATTATTGATTTTACATAATGATATTGATATATAGATACCGTTAACACAAAGTACAATGCCTTTTTGTTTGAGGAGACGTACGCATGGCTTTGCCCTTGGCTTTCAAGTTATGGGATCAGCTTTATCAATTATTTATTTCCATTGTTATTGTGAAGCCCACATTTAATAAGAGTGAAGTGCCAAAATAATCCCCAGATGTGTCCAGACTCTTTAAATTAGAACTAAAATAGTCCACATTAGGTACTATTAAAATACATTTGCGATTATTTACATGTGATCCTCTTAGTCGTAGAGTTTAAAAAATTTCTAAAATAGTCCCAGATTCGTTAGACTGGGAGCTGAAATATTTCCCATAAAGGACTATGGAGCTCAATTTAAAATAGTCAAACTATTTTAACAATTCTATAAACTCTTGGGACTAATAAGAAAAAAAATATTACGTCCAAAAGTCCGCATGTCGGGACGGCCACCCATTGGGCGCAATGCTGATTACTGATGAGGTGTATGGTGACATGGTGCCCAACGGTTGACCGTCCAGAAGTGCGACGTTCATATAGAATATTTTCTCCTAAAATGGCAGGATTGTTTTATCACTCTACTTGATTTAATATAATTAAGTCAAAAATCAATGATTAAAATAACTTAATGTCCCAATAAAAAATAAGATTTCCTACTAACTTTTTCAGTGATCTTACACCATCTGCTTAGATTCCCATCTCCAATATGAACCAATATGCCATAAATAAAACAAAATACTTATTGGTATGTATCAATTAATTAATTTAATCATCATGAGTAACAAATTTCCTGCACATTTGGTTTGGATAAATAAAAACAAAAACTCATAATTTAAAGATAAAAAATGATGGAAAAGGGATATAAGGAGCCAGTTAAATAATATTTCACTTGCTGCAGCACCATGAAGTTGACATAAGAAATTAAGCGGTAATAGGGAATGATTAATGTTATATGGCGTCATTAACTATGTTTATCCGCATAAAACTCTCTAGATCGATTAAAGTTGACCCCTACAGGTAGATTGCCAAATTAATCAATTTTATTGACTGAACTAAGACCCTCTAGGTAGTAAAGGTAAAAGCTGTAATTATTATTACAAACATCGCACCGTAGAGTTTGTCTCTTTGGGCAAACTCACACTGACAGTTTATTCAAAAAGCTGCTGCTGAAATTTGTGTTTTCTCATCGGTTCGGGATTGGTGCAATCACAGCTTTCTAGCTGCGATCTGACTTAAAAAAAAAAAAAAAATGTAATATCCACTGCAATTTTTGTAACATCATAATATTTTTTTAGCAGCTTAACAACAACTTATTAATAAACTGCAGCTGCCCCAAATAAATCCTAAATCCTATTATAAATCCAATTAAAATACACTAAAAAACTCTTCTCTGCAACTCTCTCTTTTGGTCGTTAGAGCACATTCAAGTAGAGCAATGTCTTTTCAAGAAATAAATTAAGAGACAACAATAATTATAAATTGAGTGATTAACAATTATGAGTTTTCATGTAATTTTATAATGTTTAGACGCTCTAATTGCATTGGAAAAGAAATTGTCAAGACTAGCTAAATTTTATATTACGATGAACCCTAAACTCTTTAAATTTGCTTTGGAATGCGTGCAAATATGCCTTACATAATTACACTTATTGCAAATAATATTAAAATATTCAAGAGCTTTAATTACAACTCTTTAATTGAAAATAAGAATAAAATGAACGGCGATGCGGTTGAGCAGAGTTTGATATGATGGTAATACCAATGATGAGACTAATTTCATCAATTAATTAATTAAGTGGGATTAATTATATAAAATTTGAACAGAGGAGTTTAATTATGTAACGTTTTCATGATGATTATAATAATTATGGTCCAATCATGGGTAGTAGCGAGATCTACGGCTCATACGGCAACGGATTCCAGATGGATTAGGGAGTTGACCGTTTGACCAAATAATCCTCTAATATTTGCCCAAAATTATATTGAGGTTAGATATTGTTTAGTTTAATTAATGACGTTTAACATTACCGGAAAGATGCTTTGCTTGCTTAATAAGATTTCATTAAAGCTGTAATTATACCGTAATTATCTTCTCAGGTCTAAAGAATTTATAATTTGCTCCTAGGGCATGTTTATGAAAATGGAAATTGACTTTGTTAGATATATTCTACTCTCTTGGTTGCTTCTAAGTTTGTCAGTTCAGGTGTTAGTCAACGCTAAGATGCTATTGATAATTTAATTCATGTTATAAAAATTAGTGATATTTGCATAAATATCACCCAAATTCTTTGTATTTACATGTCTAACACTTCAATTTTAATTTTTTATATTTATACCATCCAAATCACAGTGTTTGGGGCCACAACATCTGTATTTACATATTTAACGGCTTATGTCGATATTTATATTTATAATACTTTAGTGTTACAACCTATGAGATGATGTATTTCACTTTTGAAAATTTAGTGATGATAATATGTTTATGAATACTAATTACTTGTGCTAAACATACAAATATAAAAGTTTAGGTGTTATATATATAAATGCATGAATTGAGCTTTAAAGACAACTAGGTTAGAAATCAGTAATTATAATGTGCTTTTAAGTTGAGTCTCCTAATTTGCCAACTTCTCCACAATTCTTACACTAAATACCCCTTTTACTAAAATTTATCCTCATATTTGAATGGCTCAACTTCCATGGCTTAAAACAAAAAAGCATGCACATCATATAATTTTTGTATATTTATAATTTCTGTATATTTATGTAAGAAATAATTTTATTTCAATGTATATTTGTATACGTTGAATCCAAGTCTGTCCGGGAGACATACCCAAGAAATAAAGTGGGAGAGAGAGAGAAAAAGAGCAGAGAGTGCGCATTAATAAATAGTGAGATCGTGTATCATTTATTCAAGAAATGAGCCCATATTTATAGAAAAAACATACCATAAGGTTACATGTACCCCTAATAAAGTAGGTAGGTAGGGGATATTTAGGTGATATATGATTAAAAGGTCAGGAGCCTCAATAAGGCCTTAGGCCGGTTTTTAATCTGAGCTGCCATGGCGAGGGGTTGACAGGAAGGTGTTTGTCTTCTCGTCTAAGATTTGGGCAGTGTCTATAGTCTGCCCAACCCGGATGAGGAACCATGTTTGGTTCTCTATGCGAGATCCATCCAGGTTTCCTTTTGCGAGGGTTGTTGATTTTCGTGTAGCGTATGGTTAGATTTTTCCAGTTAGCAAGATCTAGGCAGATAAATGCAGACCCTTGAACTACTCCTGGTGGACCCAACTAGCCATGTCATCTTCTTCGTTGGCAGTTAGATTTTTTTGAGATTCATGTTAACACATTTTTAATGTACAATATATCATTTGAATTGTTAAGTCAAATTAAAAATATCATTAATGTTAAAATTTTAATGTGGCCTTTTTTATGCATATGTTTGATATAATTATGACACTAATATATTATATTGTATACATCAAAAATACAAGCAAGAATCTCAAAGGGAACAAACAACAAGATGAAATAGTCTCCTCTCAAGATAAGCAATAAATCTACGATTCAAGGTCGAGCATGAAGCCATGTCTCCAAACATGGGATAAGTTCAAGTTGTGTAGATGGTTCCTCGCTCAGAAGCGGCAAGACAAGTCAAAAGTGAGGTGTAAATCATCTAGGAAGCTAATCTCGTCAAATACACCACAACCTGTGACAAGATCTGTCTAAGACCTTGCGAGTTTGAGAGATTTGGCCGAGACAACGATCCAACCAGGCAGGCAAGACGCAAGTCCTGTAAGATTAGAGCTGAACGAAAAATGAGCCACGACTCATTTTATGAAAAAAGTAGACTGATCATGCTCATCCAACCAACCCCGAGTTCCGACCGAAAGACCACCTTACAGCTGACCGCTCTGATCCGCCGTGCCAAAAGACACTAATCAAGAGTGTCATGATGTTGAACACCTTGACTGACCATTGCATACTTCAGATGACAGAGATGTCACTCAGTCGATCACCTAAAGACAATCAAATTACGACCAATGTTGAAATTCAAACTGTAATGCAAATATGCCATAAAATTTTTACAACCAATTAGAACCTTAATGACATTATGAATGATTTCCATAACCATTCCCACAATTCTGTAATTGTACAAAACACACATCTTGAAGAGTATGACAAAAATACAAATAAAGGGACGTCTCTCCCAAAATTTTTCATAAAAAAGTTCCAGACTTATTATACTCTCTCTTCCTTCTCTCCTTCACTCTGCTCTAGCTCTCGGGGCTTAATTTATAAAGAATAAATTAGGATCCAACATGTATAAATAATTATTAAAATTTAAAATGGTAATATATAAATTAATTAAAAATTTATGATGCCTCCCACTTAATTAAAAAAAAAATTCTCAGCCAATTGACGGAGCTAGACAACTTGTCCAACACTCATTAACTTCTCATCGTAATTCCCGGCGAGTTTTCTTATTCCTTCATTATTATATCTTTGGCTAAGTTTCTTGTTGTTATTATTGTCCGTTCGTGTTATTTTAAACACACAATTTGAAATAATTAGTTGGAATTGCCCATATTATCTAATAAAGAGATAAGCTAGCTAGCCTAAACCTTGTAAAATTGTTTAATTTTATCTTTTCATTTTCAGATGGCAAATATTTAGAAGTGATAATTATAATTCATACGCCACAAAATTAATTTTCAACATCCGATGTGAATCTCAAGGTATGACACGAATTTCGAAATAACTTTTTGAGCAAGCAATGTTTGCACTTCAGATAAAAATCATTCAAAACTCTGTTTTTAACATATTTGAAATCAAACTGACTAATTCAATGAGATGAACCCAATGACACAAATATTGATCAAACCCAAGTCAAATCAAGCCTAAATCAAGCCACGAAACCATTTTTAGAAGCTTCAGGTGCTCAATTAGAAGGTCAGACCGATTCCAAATTTGAAAAACTTATGGTCAAATCGAGTGTCTCGACAAGAAAAATCCAAAGAGTTCAAGATCACTTTATTTTGACATCATTAAGATACTCAAATGTCCACAGAACATCATCCAATCAAGAGTCTTTTCTAGTCGTCCGATGAAGTGCCCTGTATTTCTTCTTTTTTTTTGTAGGGAGACCTCTCCCAAATTCTATAAATAGAGCTCTACCCTCTTTGAGTAGGGGCCTTGAACAAGACCTTAGCTTTTAGAAGAAATGAGAGAAAAAGGAGTTGATGTGCAACATCATTAACTTTTGCTCTGAAGATTCAACAAATGCTTCCCGCTCTGACAACCGCAGAAAAACGTCAAGCACCACTAGTTGGGCGCTGTCAAACATTATCACATACCACCTGGTCCTTGCAATAAAACTCCCAGTGGAATCACAACATGTGTTGTGGTTCCTAACGTACCGTACAAAGTAACCTAGCACTAGTTGGTTCAACGATGCACACTGAATACGATGTAACAATGCACCCCAAGCACAGTGCAACTTCAAGCCAAGACCTATTTGTCCAACTATGACCTACATGGCTCACAGCTCATGCCCCTACAACCTACAAATGTCATTACAGTTCATCATTATAGCATGTCAGACCAATTACGACCTATGCAGCTCATAACTCGTTCAACTCATGACTTTGGCCCCTGCGATTTACGGTTGTCATCCCAACTCACGACTACGGCCTACCTAACCAACTACGACCTATGTGACTCGCAGCTCATGTAGCTTCTAATTTCATCCCTTGCGACCTACAAAAGTCATAGCAACTTACCACTAAAGCCTACGTTACCAACTATTACCTACATGGATCACAATTTACACGACTCCAGACTCCGGCCCTTGTGGCATGTATATGTCATCGCAACTCACTACTATAGACTATGTGACTCATAACAAATGCATCTCTCAACTACAAACTTTGCATCTAGCATAAGTTATTATAACTTTCAACTCTGACCTCAATAGTCTATGAACGTCATCACAACTCACCACACTTTGAAATACGTGACCAATTATGACATACATGGCTCATAACTCGTGCAACTCTTGAATCTGACCGCTGCGGCCTATGAACGTTGTCAGAACTATCCAAAATGACCTATGTGACCGATTATGACCTATCTGACTCATAGCTTGTGAAACTCCTGACTCCGGCCCCTGCATTCTATAGACGTCATCACAACTCACCACTACGGGGTACTTGGCCAACTACAACCAACGTGAGGCATAGTTCATGCAGCTCCTGGCTCCCTCCCATTCTACCAATACATATCATCGCAACTCACCACTACAGCCTCGGTGAACAACTACGGCCTACGTGGCTTACAGTTGACGACTCCCGGTCATCATCGCACCTCACGATTATGGATTATGAGGTTCATAGCTCACGCAGCTCTCAACTCCAACCTATGTGGCCTAAGAATGTTATTATAGCTCCTAACTCTGACTTCGATGGTCGATGAGCATCTTTGAAGTTCACTAGTATGGCGCACGACCAACTATGAACTAAGAGGTTAACAACTAATGAAGCTCCCTGCTGTGACCTTTAAGACTTATAAATTTCATTGTAACTCACCATTATAACATATGTGACCAACTACGATTTAAGTAGTTCACAACTCTTGTAGCTCTTGAATCTAGCCCCTGCGGCAAACAAATGTTATTACAACTCTTCATTATGAACTACATGACGAACTACAATCTAGGTTGCTCACCACTTGTGTATCTACTGACTCCGGCCCTTGCAGTCTATGTACATCATCACAGCTTGTCACAATGGCCTATGTGCAGGTGCAGCTCCTGACTTCGGCCACTGCAGCCTACAGACATCATTACAACTTACAATTATGACCTATTGGACTAACTACGATAAATTCTTCAAAAAAAGTGTGCATTCAACAAATATTATAAGCACAATAAAAAGGGATTGCTAACATTTCTACAAATTGGTAGAGAAACATATCATGTAAGAAAGCTAAAATATTTTTTTCTTAAATACTTATGAATGGGTTAGGAAGAAGTATTAGTCGAAGGGCCAAATAATTATTGGCTTACCCTAGCAAATGCAATACACGATGTTGGTTATTATTGGTGGATCAGAAGGCCAAATCACCTGATTAGTAAGCCCTAAAAAATATTGGTCAAGCGATAAATTTTGTCACCATGTTAAGAGCCCGTTGCAATGGACAACTTGAGATTTCATTTTTTGACGACTGTTTTTGATTACTTTTAGGTATTCATCATCCTAGACCATATCATCTTGAAGCTTTTGGTATGTTAACTAGTGATGGTTAGGATAAGCTACCGCACATGCGAGCTCGCAACGCGCATAATCTAATCGCATAATTAAACAATTAATAAACAGTTAAGGAAAAGTAGCAGCTAAGATAGCACAGTTGTCATGTAAACATAAGCTATCTAAATCTGTAATTTTTAATATTAAGCAGCACAGAGCACTATAAGAAAGTTTGGAAGCAACCCATTGTACTGTTCTGCATGCATGCCCACTTCCCCAACAAGATAAATTGGGATATTTTTGATAGATTTTTTTTTTTTTATTGAAATTGTATTTAAAAGTAATAAATTTATTTTAAGATAAATTTTCTATTATATTTAATTTAAAATAAAGTTAGTGGCTCTAAACCCATCATAGTATATTCTGATTTTTTTTTTTTTAACTTTTAGAGAGGAAATTACTCTCATACTAGTGATCTCACGATTTTATTTTCTTATAATTAATATTTCATACACTTTAAATTTAATATTATATTTATTGTTTGGTGCCTATTACATTAATAATTTGAATTTTCAATGTTTTTTAAGGTAATTTAATCATGTTTCAACTGAGAAAATAAGAATGATTGAATAGCATGTGGAATGCTGATAAATATATAAAATTCGGAGTTGGGTGAGCTTTGAGATGTATAAACAATTTTTGTCATTTTGCACGAATCTCATGCCGATTAGCAAAAATTTCGGAGCATTTTTTTTAGATAGAAACATTCAAATTCAAATTAAAAATCATCCAAAACTCTAATTTTAATAAACTTACATTCAAACTGACTAGCTTGACGAAATGAACACAATGACACTAGAAATGGTCCAATCTTAATTAAATCAAGCCCGAATCAAGTCATTAAACCTTTTTTGGAAGATTTGAGTGATTAATTGGAGGGTTAAACATATTCTAAATCTGACAAACTTATAGTCAAATCAAGTGTCTTGATGAGAAAACACCAACGAGCCTAAAACCACTCAATTTGGACACCATTAAGGCACTAAAATGCCCACAATATGTCGTCCAATCATGGAAATCTTTTTCGGTCATCCTATAGAGTTGTTCATATTATTTCCTTACTTACAGGGGAGGACACTCTCAAATTCACAAATAGAGCTCTACTCTCCAATGAAAGAGGGACAAAGGAGCCAGACCAAGACCTAGAGTTGGACCGATGGAATAATGAGTCGAATTCTAGTTTTGTTATGAATTGAAGACCTAGTGAGCATTTCTTGATTCCAGAGCTTCCAACCACTTTCGACCACTGCTCACCGGCCGTCATTGACCACTATCGATCATCTTTGATCTCCATCGGTCGCCATCGACCACCGTAGGCCACCCCCTGCTAGTTGCGTCCATAAACCCATTGGTGTAATGACACACTCCAAATATGGTGCAATTCACTAATACTTCTGAAGTTCTCTCCTCACAGCTCCTCGCAATGGCCCACGACCTATGTGGTTCATTGCAACCAGAACCCCTCACTATGGTCTTGGCGGTCAATTGACGCCATTATAACTCCCTACTACAACCTATGTGAAAAACTACGAGCTCCCATATCTGGACTTTGTAGCCTACATATACTAATGTTGCTCACTACTACAATTTACTTGACCAACTACTGTTTATGTAGCTCATAGCTCATGCAGCTTCCAACTCCATCCTCTATGTCCTACGAACGTTATTTCAGCTCACCAGCCTTCGAACGTTATTGCATCTCACTACTACAGTCTCTGTAGCCAACCGACACTTCTGCAACCAACATCTACGACATACATGACCAACTACTACCATGACTTTCAAACATGGTCTCTATGAGAAGCTGGTGTTACAACCACCGTCTACAACATTCATGACGGAGTACTAACTTCATAGCAATAGGCTACGGCTTTCGTAGCCCGTTATGACTATTGTTTTTGAAATATTATTGTACATCAACGTTATATTTCTTCTTCTTAATTCAAGAGAAGAGTGTGTCTGTGCACTCTTAATTACATGGTATATTATTTAAACTGGGCTAGACCTTGTGATTTTTTTTCTTTTCGGGTTTTTTTACATAAAAAAATGAGGTGTCTCCTCCTGTTTATTTCTCTTTTATCTGTATATGTGTTGGATCTTCATTCAACGCTCAAATATTAAATTATTATTCTACCAAGATGAAACTTCTGCAACGCATTAATCATAAATTCCAAATAGAAAGAAAATGCTAAGTATCTTTTTTACAAGAAAAAAGTTTCCATCCTCTAATTAATAATATTTATTTCGTGGCCACACTTGTTTTCATGTTGAGAATCTTAAACTCCACAAACAACGGTCATTATTGAAAGATTAGCAAACAATGATCTTTAAATTAAAATTAATTATAATAATCTTTTTTAAAAGATGAATTAGTCAACATGTTTCCTTTGATCTCTCATTATGTTTCGAGCCATACATGCAAGCTGGCTAATTAAGATTGAATTAATCTCAGTGATGGAACATTAAGTATTAAGAAAGAAGCCGGAGCGGGGCTCGGAGATTAAACTTTGAAGGAATGGTTCTTTAGACGTGGGGCAGTGGATGTGGCTCGAGGATTTAAATGACTAATTAATTTGATTTTAATGTTAACAACCTATGTTTACCCGAAACTTCTTTGTGTTCTTCTCAACCAAAAGAAATTTAATAACTGTATTATCCTAGTTATTTTTTTCCTTTTAACGATTTAGCTGTCCGCATTCATTACAGAACTGTAAAGCAACCATGTTCCAACGGAGCAATATGTCATCCAATTAATCCTTAATGTTGGTGTCATTTCATTCATCCCGTCAAGCCGGTTAATACATTTGCTGAAATTTAAGTCATGAATAATTTTTAATTGAATTTTGAACATTCATTACCCAAAAAAATGTCTTGAGAAATGTGCAACATCTCAAGATTTATTGATAGTGTATCAATAATACATGTTGTTAACCTAGGTATGAAAATTACTGACCGATAAATGCAGCATTAATAATTTGTATTTAATAAAAAAATTAATGTGATATATTATTTCTATCATAAAGCAGAATATTTGATGGAAGAGCAGTAGATCTTTTTGAACAATCTGTTTTTATAGGAAGTCCTATATCTTTAAATTAATCCATCAAGTTGATGATAAAATCCATGGACGTTCCAATGGGCATTACGCGTTTGTTACACAACAACCCTTTAGAGGGATGGCCAAACAAGGGGGACAAAGAGTAGGGAAAATGGACATTTGGGCTTTAAAGAGATTTGGTGTTGCTCATATCTTACAAAAGATGCTTACTTACAAATTTGATCCTATTAGAGCTCGTCAAGAAGTACTTGTGCTATGATTATTGGGGCAACCGTGCCTAACCTATAGGGTGCTCCAGAATCATTCTGATTGGTCATTCAAGAACTACAATCTTTGTGCATATATCTTGAAGAAATTAAAATAATGACATTAATTTTTCTTAAAATAATATTACTTGAAATACATTATAAAAAAACGAACACAAATCTAAATCAAAATTAAATGAAATAAATTTGATGTTGGCCTAATTAGTCACATGTCTTCCATATTAATTTGCATGGGCATGGAGACCAATAAACTATTTGACAACCTTTAATTATATTATAATTACAATTACTATATTTTAAATCCAAGATTTATTTAAGAAGATGCCCCATGTTTTAGCTTGTGCATTCAACAAAGAATTTTAGATAAAAGATCACAAATTCACACTGCCTTGAAAAAGGAATTTCATCATATTAACAAAAAAAAAGGACAATTACAAATTGCAATTTACCAAATTACCATCACTTTTCATCTATTTTTAAAATTCTTGCTTAAACATCAAAATTCACAATAAAATCTCATCCTATATTTTCATTTTTACCAAATTCACAATCGTACTCTCTACCTCTAAAATTTTACCAAATACTTAACATCGCATAATACAGATTAAATGTTTCATTTTAAAGTTAAATACTTTATAATAATATAATATTATTGGTATTCTTTATTTAATAGGCATTGTTTATACTAGTTATAATAAAAATTTTAAGAAGCGACAAATTTTAAAGTTGGATGCTGATCATCTCTCAATTTTTGATTTTGCATCCGCCATCTTAAGTTTTTGTTTCGTCACTAATCATGCTCAGATCACCACTAATCTCCGTAGACCACTGCCGATCACTGTTTGTTTCGTCACTAATCACCACCGATCACTGTCGACCACCACTAATCTCCGTAGACCACCGCCGACTGTCTTCGATCACTGCCAATCCGTCAACTACCACAAACCGGACGCCGCAAATCATTATCAGTCGTCGTTAATCGGCATTGTAACTTGAGAATTAGAAACCCGAATGAAATCAGTGTTGCACCTTAGGTATTATAAGTGTGAATATTAAACGTTGGGTATCAGATATGTAAATATCTAAGAAGTGTGTGGTATGTATGTAAATTTTCTGAAAAAAGTTAAACGAAAGTTTACACACATATCACATACTTCTTATTATTTACAAATCTACCACTTTAACCTTTAATTTTACATGCATATTACTCAAATCCTTAACATCACCTTAAATACCACAATTATGAACTTTTTAAAATGAAACACACTTAGATTTGTTATAAATATTACTATAAAATTGTTGGTGCTAGATATATAAATAGATAAGGAATGTGTGGTATGTATGAAAATTTTCAAAAAAAAAATATATAGCTCAATTATTTTATACATCCATTTTCTATACTTTAATGATAATATTATAATACTTTGTATACAAATTTAATCATAGTAGATTTAATAATTATTATATTTATTTTATCTTAATTTTTTTGCTCCCATAGATCTCTTCTATCTTTGACGATAATACCTATTTAATTGCACATAATTACATAAATAATTGGTAAAAATAAAATTTTAAGGTCCTTGAGGTAATATAAAATAATAAATAAAAAAGGACAAATTTGTGAAGTGGAGGTTTGCACTTTTTTGAGAGCTCCATAGCATCAAATCTCGGTTCTATTGACATATAAATATTCGAATCAAAATCATGCAAAAAATTTGTAACAATTATCAATATGAAATTCAAACTCTGGAGTACAATTTTTATAAATATGAAATTTTAGAGTTGGTATATGTATAAATGCTCCTGGAAAAATTGTCTTCAGAAGGAGAAAAATTTACTTACGTAAGATGTCAGGTAGGTTACAGGAAGAATATTGAGGGTTATATTCGTGTTAGACCCCATGTAACCTCCCTGTAATCTAACTGTAGCCTACCTAAAAGCGCAAAACTTAGTAAAAGGTACATGTAGGTTACAAGAAGGTTATAGAGGTATAATGTGGATATAATCCTCAATAGTCTCACTGTAACCTACCAGACATACACAGCACTGCGTACGTCTTACGCACGCAAACTTTTCCCCTTCAAAAGGCTTACCTTTGAATTATTTTTTTAAATATTTAAGAAAGGAAGCTGCAGAATAAATTTATGATGCTTTTGGCACAACAAAGAAAATAGATGAGCCACCAGGTGAAAAAGGGGAAGAAGACAAAGGTCACCAACATCAAGCGACGAGTACAAAGCGAATTGTAGCAAAAGGCAGCCTAATAATTCTGTTGCCCGGAGACGAATGCCAACCGTTCATTTCGTTCGACGTGGAGCACGAGTGATGCCCATGATGCTGCGAAATTTCGTACGGGAGTCCGCACAGAAATGGCTCTACGGACCAGTGACGAGAATGTGGATTCACACGTCTTGCACACGTGTTTACATTCTAACAATAGGGAATCGCAAGCTGTTGAGCTCGGAGTGAAGCTTTTCACTCCATAAGAAAAATAAATAAATAAATTATGATTCATTAAATTTTAAGTGATTCGATCACAGTTTTTCAAATAAAATTCATATTACATATATATTTTTTAATTTTTTTAGGGTTTATCACCAAATTTTTAAGCAAAATTTACATTTCTCATAAAAATACTATAATTTTGATTTATAAAAGTGAAATACACATTTTTATGCATAAGAAGGAATATATGTAAAAATTAAATTTTAGGTAAATACATAGGAATTAAATGATGTGTATGTAAATTTTCCAAAAATAAATTATGTTATTGTACATCAAAAACGTGTCAGCATTGATATTAAGGAGATTTAACGGTCCAAAAGAAATGACTATGATAAAGGAAGGCCTATTGACAAATTGATCATGAAACCAACTTAGTCGATTAAACTAAGTTGTTCGAGCCAAGCTAGCAAAAAGGTCAAAGCCGACTAAACCACGAGACAATACTAATGATGAACATAGGATAAAAAAATGAATCATTTGGTCAGAAACGAGATAAAAAAGATATCCAAGCCAATCAACAAAACAGAGTTGATCCAAAGAAGATTTGGTTTCGTAGCATCTCTAATTATCCCAGAGGCTCTTCATCTGGGATCACAGATCGACAGTCAAGCCACAAATATTAGTCAAACCGATCGACCTAGCTGAGCCAATTGAGCTGGCTTTGCCGGCCCGAAGCTAATTAAGCTCAGTCAATTGAGTCAAACGATAAGCTCATACATGGAAAATATCAAAAATACCCAGTATGAGCCCTTTAAAGCATGAATAAAAATATAACATCATAATAATTTGTCATCTTCCTTGTAAACAGAAAAGTCGTTTTATGAGTAAAGAATGAATGACTTGATTGATTATTATTCATTATTGTTCAGCTTTTTCTTTGTCTCTCTCTCTCTCTCTCCTTACCTATGATCTATTCTTTATGAGTGATTCACAGACGAATCAGGATTCTACAACTATGTTTATATTATACTTTACTTGAAAATATATATGAATACTCATATGTTAAATATCGGAATATTCGGGCTTCAATTACTATACAAATACATAAAAATTTCAAAAAAAGATATTTTCATATAACTATTATTTTAATGTCCTTAGAACAATTTTATTTATAAGTATTATAAACCTTAATTTTATTTTATAAATTATAACAATTAATTCTAGTATGCCTGTTGATACATCATGAACAAAATCTTATCATCCCACATGAATCTAAAGGTATTACCCGGGTATCGAGCTGGATTTTTTAGCTAGAAATATTCAAACTTCGATTAAAAAATTTTCAGAGCTTTTATTTCAGCAAACTTATTGTCAAACTGGCCGACTCGATGATATGAACATAATATTACCAAAATTACAAAAAGAAGTAATTTTTTAAAGCTTTTCGAGCATATATTGGGAGGTCAAAGGAATGTTGAGTCTGTCAGCTTATAGTTGAATCGAGCGTCTCGACAAAACAAATCCAATGATCATACGATCACTGAATTTTGATATCGTTAAAGCACTCAAATGTTCATCAAACATCGTTTAATCAAAAGAATCTCTTCAGATCATCTGATTAAAGTGGTTCATATTCCTTGCACACAAAACACTATAAATTAAGCCCCACCACTCTCAAGAGGGGTGAAGAGAGCTTAAGGCTTAAAGAGAGAACTTGAAGCTGTTGTTGCAACGAGATCTACACATACACATGTTGTGGTATATATATAAATCAAACAGGAGAATCTATCACAAAAAATAGAACGAGAAAAATCACACCAGAAAAGAACACACACAGCGGAACACACAGATTTACATGGTTTCGTAAATTGCCTACGTCCACGGAGTTGCAGAGGATTTTACTACTTGAGGAATTTACACCAGTCGATCACCTCGACTTATAAGAAGAATCTATCACTCTTTGTTGCTCTATTTCTCTTCTTCTCTCTCTACATCAAGATACACCTAAGAAGATAAACTTACAAAAGAAATAAACACAATTTCTCTTTTTCCACAAGCCACTAAGAAGAAGTCTGGGGAGAACAATCTTCTTCTTCTTCCTTTTTCTTCCTTCCGCCACAAGGAACTACTCCTTCTTGCACTTCTCTTCCTCTGCAACGAGGAAACCTTC
Organism: Phalaenopsis equestris; assembly: GCF_001263595.1. Classification (NCBI taxonomy): domain Eukaryota; kingdom Viridiplantae; phylum Streptophyta; class Magnoliopsida; order Asparagales; family Orchidaceae; genus Phalaenopsis; species Phalaenopsis equestris. The sequence continues at coordinate 612,656 of NW_018164700.1, read as the reverse complement.
CTCTATCCCTAGGAAATCGAAGAAGAACTCAAAGCGTGACTTCTAAACCCAAGGAGAGTCATCTGAAGCTTTTATGAAGCTATCACGAATAGGAGGGAGCGAAGAGATGCTTCACTTCACAAAAAAGGAAGGCGGGAGTGGTTATTTGTGAAGATGTGTGACTCTCCAAAGCAAAATAACCGCCGAAGCATAGTGGACCGGGCTTCACCGTAGAGCCCATTTCTAACAAAAGCTTTGAGTAGAAGCTGAAGTCTATCATCACTCATGCCATCGACGATCGTCGTCGACTATCGTCGATCGCTATTGGTCGTCGTCTGATCATTGCAACAAATTTATCTGCATATTAACATTATAACTTAGGAAACCTTGTAACTCTTTCTCATTTGTGGAACAAATGGTTGCGACTATAATCATCATTTTATAATAGAAATCTTCACCTGGGACAGACCCCGTGATTTTTTCCATTCGTAGAATTTTCTCGTAAAAACTTTTGGCATTACTACAAGTTGTTTTCTCTCTTTTGATTGTATGTTGAATCTTCATAGCAAACTATGATGATAATATATTACTCGATTGTATCAATTTTTCTAGCACGCATCACTTGTTAATGCTTATTAAATACTTACATGAATGCCTTTAAAAAAAATTTGTGATATTGGTATAAATATTTGTTATCGTTATATCATTTTATAATTACTGGGCCAGATTTATATAACTAAGTTTCATAACAAACACTTATAGCACTGACCTGGCTCGTTGTCTGAAGAAACCATTCAATGCCAACGGCTCTATTTTATTCAAATAGATGTATAAATTTCAAATAAGATTATTGTGCATGATTATAGACTAATATTTTTAAATAAATTACCGATAAAATTAAAAAAAAAAGAAACAAAATAAAAATATTAGAAAGACATAAATGATATTATCCCTGTATTAGATATTATAAATGATGTGCATCAAAAATTAAATTTTAATGATTTGAATATGTAGACTGAAAGATTAAAATTTCACTTCATTATCGGCAGATAAAACAGATAAAATATTAAGAAAAAAAAGAGTAAATTGGATAAAAAATCAAAAGTCCATCAATTTAATTTTGGAAAAGTGAAATATACTTTTTCATGGATAGTTAAGATGGCATGAATGTTAAAATTGAAAGTTTAGGTGTTAGATGTGTAAATACATAGGAAATGAGTGGTGTGTATGTAAATGTTCCTAAAGACAGTATCTACTGTTAAGCATAAGAGGTAGTATTTAAACTATAATTTAAAGGTAAGTTCGTGGTTTCTTCTTATTCATTCTACCATTGATAAGTGATTTACTTCATATTTATGGAGGATTGATCGACTCCCTCGATCATCTCATAATATTAAATATACTTATAATAAATAAAAATTAAACATTTTATTTTAAAGTTTTTTAAAGTATTAAAAGTATTTTAAAACAAATATTTTTATATTTTATATTAAATGATTTCTTATTATTTATGTTCTAATTATTCATTATATTTATTATTTTAATATAAGACTATCTTAAATTAATATTATTTTATTTTATAATAAACAAATCAATTTATGAATAGGCTCGAATTCATTGACTTAAGTTTTGAGTTAAAGTTCGAACTCGATATGATTAATGAAGCTCAATCTCCAACGATATGATGACTCGAGTTTGACTCGGAGAGAGAAAACACCGACCCAAGGACCCAACTGACTCGGAAATGAACACGGTAAACACGACGACACGTTTACGGACAAAAGAAGACATTGAAGCTAGTGGTGCCACGTCATCAAAGTTTTTGATCAAACCCGTCATGTCAACCATCTAAAGCAATGGCCCGCCAACAAGATGCATTTCTCTATGATTGTGGAACCGATAAGATAGAACGGGAGGTGCCGGGCCTGGTTCCTGTGCTGACAGGCTTATGGGCCCGATTTGACACGCGGTTTTTAAACTTGAAGGCGCGGCGATCCGTACTCCCGCGACATAAAAAACCTACCTACTTCCTCCCATAAATGGGGCCTTCCACAGTCGAGAGGCATTTTTTTAAAGCCCGTTTGCATTCATAACTGAACTAATATTTACTATCACTACAAGAGAAGCAGAAATTATTGTTGTTGGCGCAAATATTAGCGTCTAATTAGCGGTCGATAATTGGCGAAAAAAATTTTATTTTGGAGTTTCTACGGATTATGCGTCGAATTTGTGTCGAAAGACTCGACATAAATACTTTACTTGTTAGCTTCAAAATAATCAATGCAATTTCGATACAAATCTGATGAAAATGACCTTATTTACGCATCCACTTGCCTAAATTTCATTTTCTCTCCACTCTCGATTTCTTCCTCTGCTCGAAAGCAGCGTCTTTCCCTCTCCCTTACGACTTCGCTCAAATCCATTGCCTTCCTGAACGAACTATCGCAATACAATCGCTATTATAGCTAGCTCAAAAGGTGCGAAGTTCGCGTGCAGAGACCACCAAAACTTCCATAGTTCTCATCATTCCGCTCCACTCCTGAATCTGAATTCTAGTTAACGATATATATATATATATATATATATATAGATTTCTTTCTTTTTTTTTCTAAAATTTTTTTCCGGCCTTGATAAATATTCTATATCCCCGCACCTAATCAAGTCATGGCTCATTTTAGCTAAATAGAGCCCAACAACTATAAAAATCTATCAAAATCCAACCACTGAAGCATAATTATCTCATATTTTCCTTAGTGTTATCAGATGGTAAATTTATCATGCTAATTGAATTCAGGTCACCCCAAACGCTTGTTATTGTACGAAAAAGAAGGACGATGATACTGTTACAATCAGAGCAATCCAAAGAGAACATTTTAAAAAGAAATCAGCCATATAAACTTCATGCTTTTGTATGAAGCATCAGAAATAAGCAGCTAAGTTCTTATGAAATTTTAAAATTAAGTATGGTACAGTTACAGATCATGTGCTGGTAAGAACAGTAAACTGCAACCATCAGCTTTTGTCAGTGACATGTGAAATTCAGCATTACTAAGCTCAGAGCAGCTTATTTCCACATTTCATGCTGCATGTAAGTGATTGAGAGAAGGTAAATTTGTTGAACTGATTCTTGTATGCATCATATCCTTTGTTTTATTTGACATCTCCTGCAGGACATAATAAAGCATGAATGGGCAAATCAAAATAACCAAATGGGTTGGACAGGATAGTATTTCTTTCAGGATTTGATATACCAGTGATGACGGAGAAGATCCCATTTTATTAAAAGAAGAGAGTAAAGAACATGAGGTCTTGTCATTGCTCATCAGACTCCCAGGTGAAATTTGTACACACACACATATATATATATATATATATATATATAATATATAATATATATATATATGTGTGTGTGTGAATTTTATTGTATTTTAGTTGCATCAATATAACCAATACAACAGAAAAATACAACGAAATCTGGGTGAGAGTTTTGAGCAGGAAAGTTCAACATTAATAGTGATTAACAAATGCGTTCAATGCTAATTACAATTATACACAGTAAATTTAAGGCTTGGGGCCACTAAATGAATCTGATTTGTGTCGAGTTATGGGGAAAATAATATGTCTGGTTAATCGGAATTACGTTCAATGATGTGGTAAAATCTATGCCGTCGTCGCCGATACATCCTTGGTCCAGACTTACTATTTTTGTCCACGTAGTGATTGATATAAGCTTGGACATATACATATTATTGCATGCATGACAACTTGACAGATTCGTCTAATGAACCATCACTATAAATTTCAGTGCTTTACTTAGTTTTTGCTGCGATGAAATGAAAGCCACTCCTTTCCCCTTTCTGTATTTTGATAAAACGAATAGACTTGTCCACACCTTTTATGCGAAAAAGAAGTATATGCAGTCCTTCAGGAATAAGTATAAAGAGCAAATCAAAAAAATGCAAAAACTACTGAAGAAAAGCAGTATAGTCATGTCATTGTTCCAGCAGTATATGGGATTCTCGAACTTGGAGATATAGGAAGAAGCTGTGAAAGTATGAGTGACATACAATATAAAGAAGGGCGGAAATGCATACATTTTGATAAGGATTAAAATCATCAATTGATAAATGCAGGCCTTAGTGGAGTAAAGAAGAGTCCTCTCCCTCAGAAGTTATCATCAATGTTTGTTAGAACTCAAAAGAATCATCATTTAGCAACACACAAGAACTATAAGAAAGCAAAAATTATATCCGACCATTTAAAAAATTTTAAGAGCATTTAGATACATAGCACACAAAACAATCAAATTTGAATATTTCACTCCTAATTTCATTATTTACTTCTATGGCTTAAAGCGTCAAAATTTAAACAAAAAAACATATGCACCTAATTTCCATCACCTACCCTAACTTTCTATCATAGCTCGCCATCCTGACTTGTCTCCTTCATAATAGGCCACATCAAGGTCATGGGTGGGTTACTCGACACATTAGCAAGGCCAATGCTCATCTGGTCGTTCACCACGTCTATGACTTTTTTGTGATGAATATTTTATTGTCTTAATGATGTCATAATTGAGCGATATTTGACTCATTGGATTCTTCTCATTGATACGCTCGATTTGACTATAAGCATGTCATATTTAGAATTTATTTGACCTTTCAATTATATTTGAAAAGCCCCCAAATGTGATTTAATGGCTTGATTGGGGTTTGGTTTGACTCTGATCAGACCAAATTTTGGCATCGTTAGATCCATATCGTTGAGTTGTTAGTTTGATTGTAGGTTTTCTGGAATCGGAGTTATCGATGACTTTTAGCCTATGTTTGAACATTTCTTGCTCAAAAATTACCTCAAGATCCATGTCATACCTCGATATTCATGTCGGATCATGGAAATTTTTTTGATGGAGTTGCACACTAGAAACATAGCTAGCTGCTTACAAAATCAGCACCCTTCTTTCATCCAATTTTCAAATTCTCACTCAATTATTAAAACTCACCTCAATTCATATTTCCATTTTTGTCAAATTATCAATTGTTTAATCGTGACAGACATAAATGCATTGATTCAGTAGTTTGAAAATCACCGAGGTGTAAATTGTATCTTGATAGAAAACATTTAATAGCCTAACCAGGCAATATAAAATATTTTTAGTGGTACATTTTTACAAAATGAGAAAAAAAAAAAAAAAAAAACTAGCACAAATTATTAGATATTTGATATACAATACAATCATGAAATTATTTTAATTTAGAGGTGGCCTTGAAATGCAATTAAAGGTAGAGCAGCGAAGGTACGTAGTCGAGCTAAGCTTGAGCCTCTTCAAACTCAAGCTTGTTTGTTATTAACCTGTTCAAGCTCAGCTCGAGCTCAATTCGAGTTTTTGAGCACTATTCAGCCTTGGTTGATTTAAATTATTTATTTATATATAATATCTAAATTTTAATAATTATTTATGTGATATTGTTTGTGTGATGTCAAAAGTTTTAGTGTTACACAAAAATATATTACAATTTAGGGAAATTTACTTACCTAGCACTTAATTCTTAAATAGTTACATGTCTCAGACATGAACTTTCATATTTACATACATAGCAATATAATGTTTTAAACCTATGCATGAAAAATGTGGATTTTATTTTTAAAGTGTGATAATAGTGTTATTTTTTATGTAGTATTAATGATTTGAATGTTATGTGTGTAAATATGAAAGTTTTAAGTGCCAGATATGTAAATACATCATGTAAATTCTCCTAAATTTTAATTATGATGAGAAGCTAGAAGTCTCCGTGGAATTGAAATGAAATTAACATTAAATTAATTTTAGGCAGTAATCATTTTTTACCTTTATTATGCACACCCCACAATTCTTATGCATTTACATAACTAAATATCACTCAAATGTTTAATATTACATCAAAAATCCTATTATTATTAAATTATAAAAAGTAAAATATATCTTTTCATGCCTAAGTTATTACACCAAATATTATAAATATAAATATCAAATTTTAAGCGTTACATAGGTAAATACACAAGAAATATTTGATTTTTATGTAAATTTTCCTTGTTATTATTAGGAGTTACATACATCCAAATCTTAATTATTTACCAAAGCAATATTTCTATGATTTTTTAACTATCAAATTCCCATATTATTATTATTATTATTATATGATAATCCAACCATCCTTTTTTTTATTTAATATAAAACGCTTGTTTCATTATAAATAAGAAAATTTTAACATAAGTATTTTTAGTTGGTCAGTGACCATTCATTCAAATAAGAGCATTAAATCATAAAACCATCAAACAACAACTTTCATTATGATACAAGGCATATAGAGCCGTTCATACAAGCTTGCATAATCTCAATCATTTTAAGCATAGTAGTTGATGTGCTTATACTTAGCCTCCATGGTAGGAGCCATAGCCTACACCCATAGAGCAACTAAGAGTCATACTTTCTATATGATTTCCTTGAAGCTTATTCATTCCCAAATAAGTATGGTTCAAGTCGCTCATCAAAATCAACATAAAGCCAAAGCTCTCGCTGACGGTGTTAGCCAACTAAATTAAAATTTTATTTGGTTGACCCATTTCAAATTAGACTCTATGAATATTAGTCAATTGACAACTTGTGTGACATAATTTATCTAATTCCAGATCATACCAGTAAAACATAATCGAACGAAAATAAAATCACTGTTTAGCAAGCGAGAAAAAAGAACGTCTTAGATATTTTTTTTCGAAAGGCAAAATACACTTGCGGATTAGAAAGAAAAAAAAAACCCATAAAATTTGTACAAAACCAGAATCCTGTACACATATGGTTATTTGCATGACAAAAAAATAAAAATAAATAAAATACATGAAGCAGCCATGTCAGGCCGAATAAAAATAAAATAAAAACACACATTGCACACCCACTAACTATCATCAATCAAGCTTTCTTACCTTTGGTTCAATATCAAGTCAGAAAAAAAAATGCTGACTTGGTGTTAGTAAGTAATCATAATCAGCTGCTCTATGATTACATCTCTCCGGTTCAGCGTTTTAATTGAAGGAGATGGCCTCGCAGGCTACAGTGCTTGACCTGTTTGAAGGTTTACACTTCTGCTTTAACTATGAATTTGTATTGCAAGAAAATAGGGCAGACGGGTATTTTTCCTTACATGTAGTGCTGCTACTGTGGTTAGCAGATTTCTGGATTGATCTAACAAAGCTTGCTCTTTTGCAGCAACTTTGGCGAGTTCTGAAACCAAGGAGCTCGTGTCTTGCACCTATAGAGAAGAAAATTTTCAGAGAAAGGATACAGAAAAGAAAATATTTGATTAAAAAGATCTTTTACATAGACCACACAACTCTCACGTATTTACCTATCTAACACCTAAACATTCATATTTACATGCACACCACTCAAATTTTTAAAACCACATTCCATCATCACTATTTAGTACACTACACTATTACATGCGAGGCAGTTTGTGAATATTAAGAAGAACAGCCAGGAAACAATGTAAAAGAATTTTTTAAATTGAGCATGGAGCTTGTGCAAAGAAAAATAGTAAAGAAAGGAGAATGTAAAGTGGATATGATGGATGAAAAGCTAAGCAGTGACCTTTGACATTAAGGAGTGCATGGAAGCTCCCATCGCCTGCAACATGTTTACTGCCGACCCAACGGCATTTTTCACTTCTTGCAAATTAGCCTGTTAAGCACGTGATGATAACCGTAATCACAGATTATTGACTATTTAGCACACCTACATTTCTTTGTTATGATATTTTGAATGCATAATAAACTACTATGGCCCATTAGGGAGATACGCACCCTTGCTCCACTGACAACTGGAAGGCGGAGAGTGCTAGCCTTTAATGATTCGATTGCACCTGCTAATGAACTTGAATGCTCTCTGTCCAGAAGAGATGTTTCCTCCAGATAGACCATCTACATAATTCAAATAATAAGTTAATTTTTTTTCTATCAGAAGGATCCAAAAAATAAAAAAGGAAAAATCTTAATCCAAGTGGTTAATCAAACATGTTGCTCTCCAATGGAATCAATGCTAGAAAGCTCAGCAAGAATCTTGACTAATCTCTATAAAATTACCAGTTAATTCTGAATCAGTCCCGCTAGTCCACTCAAGAAAGCCAAAATTCGTGCCTCCACTATCTATGTATGGTGGTTTCAGAATAAGACGTCTTTTTGAATTGACTAAATTAAAGCAACTCAAGTTCAGTGTTTTCACCCTTCGATCGAGCCTAACAGACACACCGCTAATCTCAAAGCACAACCAAAAACAGATGGTTCAACTTTAATCATCACCAAATCCAATTTCAAAGCCATCTAAATAACCAATTTAGATCTTTAATAACACTACTATAGGCTCAAGGCCTTCATATATGTCTGATACCCAACGGGTAAGATGATCCAACTCCAATCAAAGAAGTAATGCTTCATCCTCAATCCTCTAATCAATCGTTTGACCAAAATACCATCCATCTACTAAGAGCTTTTCCATCCAACATATATCCAAAGAAAAAATATATCCTAGATCTATAATTTGCTGCACCGAATGTACCAAACTCCCTAAATAAAATCAACATTGCAGGCCACCGAAGGGGAAGTTTGATTGAAAACCACTTCATTTTGAAATATTTCCACCATTTGAAGAAAAGGCGAGTCATTCCCAACTTTATATATATATATATTATTAAATTATATATATATATATATATATTATTTACATATATATTATAGAATGTTTATATATATAAGTTGATTGATAGAGTTCAATCTTTACAGTTCAAGCTAAAAACATTAAAATAGTCATGCAAGTAAATTGAAAAATGGTACTGATATTAATATACCATAATTAATATAGGTAAAATGACGTTCCTATTATAAATATTTATATGAAAAAATATAAGTATGAAAATGATATAATATGACAATGAATGTTATGAACCTTCTTGAATGATTATAATTGAATAATAAATTGTTAATTAATAATTTATTATCAATTTAATTAATTTGACTAGCATACTTATTAATTTTTAGAAAAATTTATATGACTAGCAGATAATTCTTATGTATTTACATATCTCTCATCTAATCTAGCATATTTACCTTCATAGCACTTATTGCTTTAAACCTACAACAACAACAACAAGTTTTTATCCTACTAAGTGGGGTCGGTTACATGAATCATTTTCCTCCATTGTATCCTATTGAATGTCACGTTTTCATTTAATTCTAATAAATTAAGATTATTTTTTATAAAAAAAATAAACACAATTCTTAAGTATTCACTTCAGTGTTTTAAACCTATACATGAAAATGTGTATTTCAATTTCGCGAAAATGTGCACTTCAATTACACGAAAAATGTGTATTTCACTTTTAAAAAGTGGTAATAGTGTTATTTTTTATGTGATATTAAAATTTTGAGTGCTATGAGTGTAAATATGAAGGTATAGGTGTCAGATATGTAAATAGATTAGAATTGTGTGCCATGTATGTAAACGCGCCTAGTTTTTATTTCCATTATTTTACTATAATTTAGTTTTTATTTTGATTATTTTACGATAATTTAAAAACACAAGTATAATTGTTGATAATTAATGAGATTTTAAATTAATATTTTTAGTTTAAATCTTGAACTGAAAAATGAGTAAAATAAGAGTATATATTTATAAAAAATGTGGACATGAGAAAAAAAAAGCTAATTAGAGAGTCAGATGTTTTATTGTTGAATTGGTTTAATTTTTAATCATTAATGACACTTTCAATTTTTTTGGATAATTAATTATCAGTAATTAATTACTCCATCTGATCTTTTATTCCTATCTAGACCATTTCAAGCCACATAGCCGAGTTGTTATAACATCTTTGAAATAAAATTTTATTGGTAAAGGAGCTTTGTCGCAAAGGATTCGAAATGATCAAACTACCTAGAATTAAATTTGATTATAGTAAAAAGGGAGTATCATCATCTTCAAGAAAATATGATGTTGATCTTCTTGAAAAATGACTCTTCTTATTTACAGGTGTATACCAAAAAATAGTCTACATAGATCTCGAGAAAATATGACAGTCCATATCAAAAGCTAGCTAAGGCAGGCCAGCTTAGGAACTATTAGCCTAATGATACCCAGCCGACCGAACGAAGATCTGCCTAGGCTGAGTGAATGAAGATAGCCTCCAACAACTGGACCATGGTCTAGTACCCTCGACAATCTCACGAATGTCAACATGAGGCTCTCTCAATGACTTCCCTGCTAGTTCTACAGTAATTATCAGGGAACAAGCAAAGTCGATCGGCCACCCTATGACTAACCGACTACCATTCCCATACCCTACTAGCTTCCGATAGCGAAAAAACTTGCCAACCTAGAGTCTCATTTAATACGAAGAGGTGCCAAAATAAGTTATAAATATAAATAGATATAAGAAAAGACTATAATATCTTGTAAACCCTTCTCTAAAGTGGGGGCAAATATGTAATTTCCTACCTAATGACCATCTATCCTTTATAAATTGGCTATTTTATCTAGACCCATATTCTGTAGGGAGAACACTCTCCCCTCCTCTCTTGTAACCCATATTTTTCATATATAAAATAGGTTGCAGAGCCCAGGAATACCCTAGTTTGCCCCACGGGGCCAGTCCGTGTGTGCTATGTTACTTCTTTTTATTTCTCCCTCTAGCTTCCTGTCGCTTTATTTCTTACGCAAGTCTCACATAACAAATTTGGATTCAACAAGCTTATTGATTTGAATCACAACATGTCTAATGATACAAAATTTCCTTAATGATCCTTCTCAATATTGAATGTTAGTTCGTAAATTGATTTCGATACTATTACCTGGCTTGATATTTTACACTTTTTTAGAGTTGCATGGCACTACACACAAAACCTAAAAATAAGCCTTGAGAAGTTATTTTAGACCTCAAATATATTAATAAAAGATACTGCTAAAATTGAGCACCTAAATATCGACATCATTTTACACCTCGATTTGTTGGGGGTAATCTCATAATAAAAAACACAAGAAAAAAAATAAAAGTGGCAAAATTTAATGTTGAAGCTAAATAAAGAGATATGATTCATTTTGAGTGTAAAATGATGTCGATAAAAACTATTTGAGGAGAGTGGCTTTGGTGTCTCTAAGCCTTTGAAACTAGAGTGATAACGGTGTGCCATCCATTGTTAATATTCCTATTTTATATGAATGAATTAAAAATAAATAAATAAATAAATATATATATATATATA